>NC_058080.1:493738552-493852623 GCF_014858855.1 Bufo gargarizans | reverse complement strand
ACTGTTCTCCTTCGTTTGACATGTGCTGGCGGCCATCTTGGTTTCTGGGTTTCTTGTAGCCTCCCACCCTGCGGCTTCTCCTTCCCACTGGGAGGAGCTGGATGCCTAGCTCATATATATATAGGAGGTCTGTGGCTTCAGTTCCTTGCTTGGTCCTCCTGTGTTCACATGCTTCTAAGACTGCTGCTGCTTCTGGTTCCTGATCCTGGCCTCGTCTGACTACCCCGTTGGTTCCTGATCCTGGCTTCGTCTGACTACCCTGCTGGTTCCTGATCCAGGCTTCGTCTGACTACCCTTCTGGTTCCTGACCTCTGTCTACGCAAGGCCCTGCTTTGGTTTAGCCATCCGTTTGGACTTTTGCTTACAGCTTGATTTTCAATAAAGCCTTCTTATTTCCACTTATATCTTGTTGTACGTCTGGTTCATGGTTCCATGACATTAGGACCAAGCCATGAATTCTGACGGTACAGGGCCATCCTCGCTACCTACGCTGGTTGCCAGACTTGATCAGCAGGATCACCTGTTGGGTCGGTTCGCTGTGGCGTTGCAAACCCTGCTTGAACGCACGGCTCATTTCGCTTCCGTTGCCGATGGGTCGGTTGTCGCTCCTGGGCCCGCTCCTACTGCCGCTCCGGTTGTTGCGCCAGAGTCTACCCCGACACCTGTTGCTGCGCCTGCGGTGTCCTGGGGTATGACCGGTTCTGCCCCCCTTCCACAGCGCTTTGGGGGAGAGCCAACTCAGTGCCGAGGTTTCCTTAACCAGGTGGGCATTTATTTCGAGTTGCTGCCACATGCCTTTCCTACTGAGAGATCAAAGGTGGGCTTCTTGATCTCGCTGCTCTCGGACAAGGCCTTGGCCTGGGCCAGCCCTTTATGGGAGAACAACAATCCGGTGGTTGCCGAGTTTTCCGGTTTTGTTGCTTCTCTTAGGAAGGTATTCGATGTGCCGGCTCGTGCTGCCTCTGCGGCGAAGCTCCTTATGTCCATCAGACAGGGTTCACGATCCGTAGCTGAATACGCCATTGAGTTTCGTACCCTGGCAGCAGAGGTGGGCTGGAATAATGAGGCTCTGGTCGCTGCTTTCTCTCATGGTCTCTCGGATGCCTTGAAGGATGAGGTTGCAGCTAAGGACCTACCAGTGGAGCTCGAGTCTCTTATTTCTTTCCTGATTTTGATTGACACCAGACTCAGGGAGAGACCTTCCTTTAAGGAGAGCCTGCGGAGGTCTTCTAACAGATTGGCGCCTACGTTTGCTGTCCCACCCGTGCCTCCCTCTCCTCCCACGCCTCCTGGGGATGACTTGTCTGGGGGTGAACCCATGCAGCTGGGGTTTGCTCGCCTGTCCGAGGGGGAGAGGGTACTCCGGAGACGCGAGGGCCGATGCATGTACTGTGGTCTCGGTGGGCATTTTCGGTTGGCATGTCCGAACCGTCCGGGAAACGCTCGCACCTGAGATCCTGTCGGGGGCAGATCTTGGGTGGAGTCTCCTCGTCCCCGGTTTCCCGTGTTGACAAACCACTGATCACTGTTGTCCTCTCCTGGGTCGGGGGCTCGGTGACGACCCAGGCGTTGGTGGACTCTGGTGCTGGTGGTTTGTTCATTGATAGTGTGTTCGCTGCCGCCAATTCCATTCCTCTGCAGCCTCGAGGTTCCCCACTGGCTCTTGAGGCGATAGACGGCAGACCCCTTCTGCCGCCACACGTGACTCATGAGACCCTTCCAGTGGGGATAGCCATTGGTGCCGTTCACAGAGAGTCGGTCTGTCTCCAGGTGATTTAGTCTCCACACTACTCGGTGGTCTTGGGGTACCCCTGGCTCCAGAAGCATAATCCGACTTTCGATTGGAGATCGGCCGAGATCCTCTCGTGGTCACCGCAGTGTGGGGCTAGTTGCATCCATGGGCCTGTCAAGTTGCTGTGTACTTCCTCGGACTCTCTGTTGCCTCCTGAATACGAAGAGTACCGGGATGTATTCGATAAGGTGCGCGCGGTTGCCCTACCTCCGCACCGCCCATACGATTGTGCCATAGAGTTACAATCTGGTGCCGTTCCTCCTCGTGGCAAAGTCTATCCACTGTCGGTAGCGGAGAATGAGGCCATGGAGGAGTACGTGAGGGAGGCGCTTTCACGCGGACACATTCGCAAATCCTCGTCCCCGGCAGGGGCTGGATTTTTCTTTGTGAAAAAGAAGGGCGGTGAGTTGAGGCCTTGCATCGATTACAGGGGTCTCAATCGCATCACGATCAAGAACGCTTACCCGATACCCTTGATTTCCGAGCTGTTCGATCGCCTCAAAGGGGCCACGGTCTTTACCAAACTCGACCTGAGGGCGGCATATAACCTGGTAAGGATCAAGGCGGGCGATGAGTGGAAGACCGCGTTTAACACCAGGACCGGTCATTATGAATCCTTGGTTATGCCCTTTGGGTTGTGCAATGCGCCCGCAGTCTTCCAGGAATTCATCAACGATGTTTTCCGTGACCTGTTGCAGCAGTGTGTGGTGGTCTATTTGGATGACATCTTGGTATATTCTGAATCCATGGAGGCCCACATTATGGATGTCAGACGAGTGTTGCAACGGTTACGAGAGAACAGGCTGCTCGGTAAGCTTGAGAAATGCGAATTTCACCGATCCCAGGTAACCTTCTTAGGTTACATCATTTCCGCTGAGGGGTTCTCCATGGATCCTGAGAAGGTTTCGGCTGTCTTACAGTGGCCCCAGCCCAGTGGTCTCCGTGCCCTGCAGCGCTTTTTGGGCTTCACCAATTATTATCGGAAGTTCATCAGGGACTTTTCTATGCTAGCCAAGCCTCTCACGGATCTGACCAGGAAGGGCAGTAATTTCCAGGTCTGGCCGCTCGAGGCCATCCGAGCTTTTGAGGCTCTAAAGTCCGCCTTTGTGTCGGCTCCGATTCTGTCGCATCCCAACCCTGGGTTGCCCTTTGTCCTCGAGGTGGACGCGTCTGAGACGGGAGTAGGCGCCCTTCTGTCTCAGCGTAGAACACCAGAGGGTCCTCTGCTTCCTTGTGGGTTTTACTCCCGGAAACTGTCTTCCGCGGAGTGCAACTATCAGATTGGTGACAGGGAGTTATTGGCCATCGTGCAGGCCCTTAAAGAATGGAGGCACTTGCTCGAGGGTTCGGTGGTTCCGGTTCTCATCCTGACGGACCACAAGAATCTGACCTACCTTTCTGAGGCCAAGAGATTGACACCACGTCAGGCCAGATGGGCTCTGTTCTTGTCACGTTTTAATTACGTGGTCTCCTACCTACCCGGTTCCAAGAACATCAGAGCGGATGCCTTATCACGGCAGTACTCCGAGCTGTCCGGGGAGGAGTCGATTCCGACTTCGGTCATGCCTCCGAATCAGATCCTGGCCGCCATTCGCACCAGCCTGACCTCTCCCCTGGGTGAGCAGATTTTGGCGGCTCAATCTGGTGCTCCCTCTGGGAGACCCAACGGCAGGTGTTTTGTGCCTGAGGAGTTGCGCACTCGGTTGTTGCGAACCTACCATAAATCCAAGGCCGCGGGGCATCCTGGAAAGAATCAGCTGTCCTGGGCTGTTTCACGTCTGTTCTGGTGGCCTTCTCTACGTTCCGACATCGCCGCATATGTAGCGGCATGCTCCGTTTGTGCCCAGAGTAAGTCCCCTCGGCACCTTCCGTTGGGCCTTTTGCAACCCATAGCCACCGGGGAGCGCCCATGGTCACACCTGGGGATGGATTTCATTGTGGACCTCCCTGCATCCCGAGGCCATACGGTCATTCTCATGATTGTGGATCGGTTTTCCAAAATGTGCCACTGTGTTCCTCTCAAGAAGTTACCCTCTGCACAAGAGTTGGCCACGATTTTCGCCAGGGAGGTCTTCCGGTTGCACGGTTTGCCCAAGGAGATTGTGTCGGATCGGGGGAGTCAGTTTGTGTCCAGGTTCTGGCGCGCCTTTTGCTCCCAGTTGGGGATTCATCTCTCTTTCTCCTCGGCCTACCACCCTCAGTCCAATGGGGCCGCAGAACGATCCAATCAGGCCTTGGAGCAATTCCTTCGTTGCTATGTCTCCGATCACCAAGACAATTGGGTTGACCTCCTGCCTTGGGCTGAGTTTGCCAGGAACACGGCGGTGAACTCTTCCTCTGGGACGTCTCCCTTCATGGCCAATTATGGGTTCCAACCTGCCGTGTTACCGGAGGTATTCTCTCCCCAGGATATTCCGGCTGTGGAGGATCACCTTTCCGTCCTACGTGCTTCTTGGGTACAGATCCAGAGGTCCCTTGAGGTCTCTGCGCAGCGCCAGAGACTCCAGGCTGATCGCAGACGAGCGCCCGCTCCTTCCTACCAGGTCGGAGACCGTGTATGGTTGTCCACCCGCAACCTCAACCTTCGAGTGCCCACTCCCAAGCTGGCGCCTCGCTTTGTTGGTCCCTTCCGAGTGCTTCGCAGGGTAAACCCGGTAACCTATGCCCTTGCGCTTCCTCCTGGCATGCGGATCTCCAACGTGTTTCATGTCTCCCTGTTGAAGCCATTGGTGTGTAATCGTTTCACTTCCTCGGTTCCTCGGCCCCGTCCGGTCCAAGTGGGCAATCGTGAGGAATATGAGGTGAGCAATATCCTGGACTCACGCCTGGTCCGCGGTCGGTTGCAGTTTTTGGTCCATTGGCGTGGTTATGGTCCAGAGGAGCATTCCTGGGTTCCCTCCGCAGATGTCCATGCTCCTGCTTTGCTCCGAGCCTTCCACGCACGCTTCCCTCAGAAACCGTTCCTTCCTTCGCGGAGGAGGGGCCCTTGAGGGGGAGGTACTGTCATGGTCTTACCTTCTTACTGTTCTCCTTCGTTTGACATGTGCTGGCGGCCATCTTGGTTTCTGGGTTTCTTGTAGCCTCCCACCCTGCGGCTTCTCCTTCCCACTGGGAGGAGCTGGATGCCTAGCTCATATATATAGGAGGTCTGTGGCTTCAGTTCCTTGCTTGGTCCTCCTGTGTTCACATGCTTCTAAGACTGCTGCTGCTTCTGGTTCCTGATCCTGGCCTCGTCTGACTACCCCGTTGGTTCCTGATCCTGGCTTCGTCTGACTACCCTGCTGGTTCCTGATCCAGGCTTCGTCTGACTACCCTTCTGGTTCCTGACCTCTGTCTACGCAAGGCCCTGCTTCGGTTTAGCCATCCGTTTGGACTTTTGCTTACAGCTTGATTTTCAATAAAGCCTTCTTATTTCCACTTATCTCTTGTTGTACGTCTGGTTCATGGTTCCATGACATTAGGCACGTGATCGCCGCACGGGTGAGGAACCCGTCTAGGGACGTCAGGGCAGTCAGGTGCCAGCCGCAAGGAGAGTTAGGGGTCACCACCTTTCCCTCTCCCTTGGGCAGGACTTTCCCTTTTTCCTCCCTGTGCGTGTTGCCGGTCATTACAATTAGGCTTTTATTTTAAAATTGGGGTGCATAAGCTGTCTAATACTACTGTCAGTGGGGTGTCCATATTGACACTTAATAACTTATTTTACATATACAGTTACATTATGTATATTATGTCCAACAAAGAGGTGCCAGGGCCCTCCAAGGGAACAGGCAGTGGCAAAAATGTTGCTGTAGCTGGCAAAAGTATCAGCAGAAGAAGGGTGGGTGGTAACAGCAGCCACAGCAACAGGCCAAAGCTGCCACTGTCATCCAGCGGTCGTGTTTTGATGACCAATCCTGCTGTCCTTGAATGGTTGACTTGGTCTTCAACATCATCTCAACTGGCAGCCAGGAGTCTGTGGGTTCATCTGACACCACACTGACCAAGTGAAGTGTGAACTGAGCCTAATAGTGACACCTATCACCTGCCTGTCATAGTAACGCACAGTAAGGTCTCTTTCACACAGGCGTCGCGTGTGAGGGCCGGACAAGATGCGGGTGCGTTGCGGGAAAATGCACGATTTTTCTGCGCGAGTGGAGGGGTTAAAAAATAAAAATAAATAATTAAACTAACCTCATCCACTTGTTCGCGCAGCCCGGCTTGTCTTCTTTCTTCTTCTTTGAGGACCTGGGAGGAAAAGGACCTTTGGTGACATCACTGCGCTCATCACATGGTCAGTCACCATGGTGATAGACCATGTGATGAGCGCAGTGACGTCACCAAAGGTCCTTTTCCTCCCAGGTCCTTAAAGAAGAAGAAAGCAGATAAGCCGGGCTGTGCGAACAAGTGGATGAGGTGAGTTTAATTGCATTTATTTTTTTAACCCCTCCATCCCTAATTTACTTAGCATTCTGTATGAAGAGCAAACTGTAGGCCTCATCATTCTCTAAAACAGGCGATATTTTTATCATCAGTGATGTCAGCATGACCATGCCCATTTGAAGTACAAGGTTAGGCATCCGATTCCTATAGCGGGAGGGTGACAGTACACCTCTGATGACGCTCATCTTGGTTAAACAACAGGATCAGAAAGAATGAAAGCTGTACGATTCATGTTTTGCCCAATTCAAATCATCAGAGGACTGATGGGCTACCTCCATGGACAATGAGATCAGTGGTAGATTCCACCTGAGCTGTTGGCAAAAATCTCAATGCTTCAAACATCAGGAGCTGATCTTTGAATATGCTTTACTTCCCTACTGACTACTGACTTCACCAATTATTTAAGATTAGCTGTAACTCTACAGAAAGATTTTACAACAACATAAAAGTTCTGCTCTTACTTTGAGGGAATTTGGGTGGGTTGTCATTGACATCTGTCAATGTCACAGTTACAGTAGTAGAGCCTGAAAGCCCTCCAACATGGCCTCCCATATCTTTGGCCTGTATGACAACCAGAAATTCATCCTGGGTCTCCCGATCCATGTTTGGGATTGCAGTACGTATCACCCCTGTGGAGAGAGTAACAATAACTGATGCACCTTGATGAATACTATATGGTGAGTTAGAATCGAGAGTGGAAAATTACTAAGGCAATTCATATATTATTACATCTATGATTGCATAAGGTGAATATCCATAGATCCTCCTAGATCCTTGAAAGGGTTACCCAAAAACTCTCAGTAGCCAATTAGACTAATTCAGCATGTTAACTAGAATCCAGGAAGGTGGCATATCAATTTTGTACTGCAAATGTAACTTCTTTATTGAAGCATGTTACAAACATAATCTGATTTGTCATTATGCACATGCAAAGTACGTAACATAATGTGTCCAAAACCCTCAATTACTAATCGAAAAGTAAATGAATGATGGATTACATTACTTGATTATCTGGTTCTCTGGACTCCTGCTGAGGTGCTGCTTTACAATCAGGCTGCAGGAAGCCATTCAAATTTGCAAGACAGGATTGAACCATATTGGAAGTTAATGCATTGTAAGCATGAAAAAGGATCTGAGCAACTTTAACAAGGACCAATTTGTGATGGCTATATGACTAGGCGAATGCATCTCTAAAATTGCAGGTCTTATGGGATGTTCTCAGTATACGGTATTTATTACCTATCGCAAATGGTCCAAGCTGTTTTGGTGGCACAAGGAGGACCTACACAATATTGTGGAGATAATTATAATGATAGCACAAAGAACTAATGCTGATTGAAACGACAGTGTAATGTGTAAATCTAACAACTTCATTCTTTCTCCTTTAGTGTACAATTAATCCTGCTTTCAGTTACCTGTTTGTGGGTCCACAGAAAAGTATGGTTGCCCTTCTAGCACAGTGTATACAAGTCGAGCGCTGTTCCCATATGTCGGGTCGTCAGCGTCGGTGGCGGTCACCTGGATCACAGAGGTTCCTGTGGGAGTTAATTGGTTTACTATTTTGTCTTCTGAACACAGTAAATGCTTGTACTGATAAACTATCCTCGGTTATAATCTTTTACAAATCTTTTGTAATTTCTAAATAAATTTAGGTTAGAGCTCCTGATGAGGTTCACCTAAAATACACTGTATAGAACATCCCTAGGCTTCCTTTATAAATATAATCATAATAAAAGAGCGCAAGGTTGTTAAAAAAAAACTCTGGCAATGCCTCCTGTTGGTACCGCCCTTATCCTCTTAACTAATATTCTCTAAGGCAGCGGTCCCCAACCGCTGGGCCGCGGCCCAGGACCGGGCCCTGGAAGATTGTTTGCCGGCAATACAGAGGAGCGGAGACGCCAGGCGCATGCGTGCCTGACACGCACATCACACACAGCAAGCAACAGTACAGCGGGAAGGAAGGAGAGCGTTCCTTCCTTCCAACTGTGATGCCGGCCAGCCACTGCCACCAATGAGGAGAGAGTGGACGGAGGAAGGGAGGGACTGTGGCCACTGTGCCACCAATGATAAGGAGGACTTTTCTGGACTTTATTAACTAAGTAGCAGGACATGTAGATCTCACTGCACTTACTATTATTCCTGGGCGCCGCTCCATTCGCCCGCTGTGGCCCCAGTTACATTCTCCCACGCTGTATGCTAATTACTACTACCGGAACACCAGGGAGGAGACATCAGCTTCTCTCCCTGGGCGTTCCTTCTCCCTGGCTGTAGCGTTGTCCAATCAATGCGCAGAGCGTCACAGCCAGGGAGAGAAAAAAACTTACCTTCTCCCTGGCTGTGACGTTCTGCGCTGCGATTGGACAGCGCTACAGCCAGGGCGAAGGAACGCCCAGGGAGAGAAGCTGATGTCGCCTCCCTGGTGTTCCGATGCTGTTACTTAGCTGCATACAGCGCGGGAGAATGTAACGGGGGCCACAGCGGCGCAATGGAGCGGCACCCAGAAATAATAGTAAGTGCAGGAAGATTTCTGGGTGCCGCTCTACATGTCCTGCTACTTAGTTTATAAAGTATGGACTTATGAAAGGTCCTCTTACAGATACAGGAGACGGGTGAGGCACCTGAGGGGTTAACTCCGCTCATCGGATTGCCGGCTATGTGATTCTGCCCCACCCGCCTCCTGTATCTGTATTAAAGGTTAATTATCATTGGTGGCACAGTGCACCCCCCCAGTATTAAAATCATTGGTGGCAGTGACCACAGTGTCCCCTCCCCTCCTCCTCACTGGTGGTGCAGTTGCAGCTTCTGATCGGAGCCCCAGCAGTGTAATCCTGGGGCTCCGATCGGTTACCATGGCAGCCAGGACGCTACTGAAGCCATGGCTGCCATGGTAATCTCCCTGCTGCTGTGTGTACTATGCACAGGGCAGCAGGGAGAGTGTGAAGTCCTATTCACCCTAACAGAGCTCTATTAGGGTGAATAGGAAAAGGGATCAAAAGATCCCAGGTTCTAGCCCCTAAGGGCGAAAATAGTTATTAAATGAAAAGTAAAAAAAAAAAAATGTAAAAAAACCCACCAAAATATTAAGTATAAATCACACCCTTTCCCAATTTTACATATAAAATATATAAACAATAAATAAATAAACATATTACATATCGCCACGTCTGAAAAGTCCAAACTATTTAAATATCAAAATAATTTCCTATGTGGTGAGCGCCGTATCAGAAAAAAACAAAAACAACTTAAGCCCATCCTTAAGCCCCACCCCAGAACCCACGCCCCTTTCCCCCACCCGGTCCCTGGGAAAATTGTCTTGCATGAAACTGGTCCTCAAAAAGGTTGAGGACCACTGATCTACGGTACTGGAGATTAGAGGCCATTTCCCCGCAAAATAGGATGGGGCAGCACTGCCCTTCAGGAGATTGATTGTAGCAAACTTCTAGGGGCTGAGGCTGTTGATGGACACTGCCTAAACTATTATTCTGTATCCTGTAAGAAGCAATGAAGAATCACAATGGGAAATCACAGTTCAATGTGTTTCTTCATACGTTGAGTATATAACATATATATATTTGATAAAACATGCATGGCATGTACCGTGTATGCCTAAAATGTAATTTAGCAAATATTAGTGATAATTGTGGCATTGAGAATGGACAGAATCCCTGTCCTCTAACATTTAGGAGTTATTACGTTCACTGACTTTTATTTCCCAAAATGGCTCTCAGTTCTTCATCCATTAATTCCAACTTATCTTCTGCAAACTGTCAGCACAATGGGATAGCTACGCATTTATCACTGTCACTTTTGCTAGTACTAAAAAAAGCATCCTTGCACCTCAGTGCAGTTAAGTGCTAGCGTAGGTTTAAACACAAATACCTCAGTTCCCCCCTCACCTACGTTGGACATCTCTGGCACAGAGGCCCTGTATGGCGGGTGCAGGAAAACAGGGGGGTTGTCATTAATGTCCTGCACCTTGATGATGAACTGGGAAGGGGGTTCAAGTGGTCGAAGGGTAAGCTTGTCCACAGCCTGCGCCAACAGCACGTACTCCTCCTTCTCCTCGCGATCGAGGGACTTGGTAACATGGATATTGCCAGTTTTTTCATCAATGACAAACACAGAACCGGCGCCTTCTCCGGTCAGGAGGTACTTGGCTCGTCCTTCCCCACGATCCGCGTCTGTGTGCAGCTGTAAAGTCATAGGATGCATTATATAAAGTGATAAAAAGTGATAACAATTTATTAATAGACTTTATTCCGATGTAGAGGCTCCATCTGAACACTTCTCTTGTCATTAGTCATTTACTAACGCCTCATAGGGCACACAACAGTTTTATGCTGTAAGTGGCCGACAAAATCACTTATGGAAGTTGTATGAATGATCTGTGCACCTGGTTGTGGACAAAAACCATTATATGTTAAATGGGTTATAAAAAAGCCTAACATGCAATATTCAGATATAGCTGAAAGGAGGGCATGAAATTTGGCACTATGTAAATATCTTTCTTGGCTGTTATAAACCCTTCTTACTGTTCAGAAATATTTGTAGGGTAGCAAAGCTGTTCATAGACATGACATATTCAGCTAAAAAGTATTATGCGCGACTCCTCCATCCAAGTCATCTGCAGGTTTTTTGCTTTTGCATGTACATCAGGAAACTCCCCCAATGTGAGCACCAACAATGTGAGCACCAAGATTTCAACAGCCAAACATATACCAAGAGAATGTACCTTTATCATACATGTTGTCGGGTTTATGTCAGTTTGCATAACTGTATTGCACAGTAGTGTTGAATACGCATTTTATAGTAGTCAAAGGCAAATTTATGACATTGTATTATAATAATAATTATCTTTATTCATACAGCACCAACATATTCCATGGCATTTTACGATTCAGGCGGTACACATACAGACAAAATGAGATCGTACAGAGTAAAAAACTAATTAATTCAAACAATAGGTGTTAGGGTCTGGCTTTCAAGAGCTTATACTCTATGAGGAAATAAAAATGACAAAAAAGAGGGTTTTATTTAGCAATTCTCCAGCCATCTATTATAAAACAGGGTAGTATATATACCGTAAAGCTACATGAGCCAGTCATATGGTAGATATGTTGAGTAAAGGGATCAGATTCTAAGAAATAATGTAGAGGGTGGGGGAATGGTAAGGTGTTAGATCAGAGAATGTGAGAGGCCTGCCTATAAATTTTTTATATTTTTTTTAAAGGTATGCTTAAAGTGTATGTGTCAGCTTAATATACTGTCCTTCGTAAGGAAACATACTTACAGCTACAGATCCTTACTACTAGTAGCCAAAACAGCATTACAAATGTTGTGCCATTTGGCTTCTATGTGCCCTAAAAGAATGCACTGGATGCATTGTATATGAATCCAGAGTATTCAAGAACAGAGCAAAACCCCGCACCCCTCACAGAACTGAAGTGGAAACTTTATGTTTAGGTAGGTTGGTAGATGATGGAAACAAAAGAAGATATAGGACATGATCTTAGACAGCAGACAATCAATGTTTGACATATTTGTAGAGACAAGAGAGTTCCTAGGACTGGACCATGAGGAATCTCAGCAGCAAGGGGAAAAGGCAAAGAGGTACAGCTGGCAAAAACCAAGACAAAGTAGTGTCCTTAAAGCCAATCAATTAAAGCATACTGAGGAGGAATTGATGATCTAGTGTTAAATGCCCCAAAGAGATCCAGAAGAATCAGTACAGAGTGGTTAACATTACATTTAGCCATCAGGAGATCATTAAACAAATTGGTAAAGCAAGTTTTTTTGTAGAGTGTAGCACGCAGAAACCACATTGTAAGGGGTCAGGAAGAGAGATGGCAGAGAGATAGCGGATGAGAATAGACAAGGTGTTCCAGCAGTTTGAGATGAAGGGGAGATTAGAGACAGGTCAATAGCAGTGCAGGACGAGTCAAGAGATTCAAGTTAATTCAGTAATGGGGTTATAACAGCATGCTTAAAAAGAGGAGTCAAATGTAACAAAAGAAAGAGAGGTCATATATGTATAGGTATATAGTTGTATACATGAGGAACATTTGTTCAGTAGACCAAATTAAACAGTCCAACAGAACATAATTAACGTGAACCTTGCCTTAAAACAAGTATTTTGGCTTTGAGATTAACTAAAATGCAGAGCTTTAAGACAGTCTTAATAAGAATACTCGCAAGTGTATGATACACCAAAATTATTAAGAGGCATGCCTTAAAAATCTTGGCACATCCCTGGCAGGACCGTGCACCAGAAACTGAAATCTACACAAGGAGCTAGCGTAGGTTTAAGGTGTAAACTGCGCACTGCACATACTGATAAATGTTTGGGGCCACAGAGGTCAGCTCGTAGCCCTCCCCCTCTTGCCCAGATATTTGTAAAACTGGTGAGGGTTTTGAAAATGTTTCTAATTTTAGAGCAAAACAGAACTTGCAAGTTTGTGTCTTTTGTACACCAGAAAACTGGCGTAGAACAGTGATACATTCCCTTCATATGGATATTATATATTCACTGATTCCGTTTTTATACAGCAACGTATACTTTACATGTACAGTCGTGGCCAAAAGTTTCGAGAATTACAAAAATATTGGAAATTGGAAAAGTTGCTGCTTAAGTTTTTATATTAGTAATAATTTGCATATACTCCAGAATGTTATGAAGAGTGATCAGATGAATTGCATAGTCCTTCTTTGCCATGAAAATGAACTTAATCCCCAAAAAAACTTTCCACTGCATTTCATTGCTGTCATTAAAGGACCTGCTGAGATCATTTCAGTAATCGTCTTGTTAACTCAGGTGAGAATGTTCACGAGCACAAGGCTGGAGATCATTATGTCAGGCTGATTGGGTTAAAATGGCAGACTTGACCTATTAAAAGGAGGGTGATGCTTGAAATCATTGTTCTTCCATTGTTAACCATGGTGACCTGCAAAGAAATGCGTGCAGCCATTATTGCGTTGCATAAAAATGGCTTCACAGGCAAGGATATTGTGGCTACTAAGATTGCACCTCAATCAACAATTTATAGGACCATCAAGAACTTCAAGGAAAGAGGTTCAATTCTTGTTAAGAAGGCTTCAGGGCGTCCAAGAAAGTCCAGCAAGTGCCAGGATCGTCTCCTAAAGAGGATTCAGCTGCAGGATCGGAGTGCCACCAGTGCAGAGCTTGCTCAGGAATGGCAGCAGGCAGGTGTGAGCGCATGTGCACGCACAGTGAGGCGAAGACTTTTGGAAGATGGCCTGGTGTCAAGAAGGAAAGCAAAGAAGCCACTTCGCTCCAAAAAAACACATCAGGGACAGATTGATCTTCTGCAGAAAATATGGTGAATGGACTGCTCAGAACTGGGGCAAAGTCATATTCTCCGATGAAGCCTCTTTCCGATTGTTTGGGGCATCAGGAAAAAGGCTTGTCCGGAGAAGAAAAGGTGAGCGCTTCCATCAGTCCTGTGTCCTGCCAACAGTAAAGCATCCTGAGACCATTCATGTGTGGGGTTGCTTCTCATCCAAGGGAGTGGGCTCACTCACAATTTTGCCCAAAAACACAGCCATGAATAAAGAATGGTACCAAAACACCCTCTAACAGCAACTTCTTCCAACAATCCAACAACAGTTTGGTGAAGAACAATGCATTTTCCAGCACGATGGAGCACCGTGCCATAAGGCAAAAGTGATAACTAAGTGGCTCGGGGACCAAAACGTTGACATTTTGGGTCCATGGCCTGGAAACTCCGCAGATCTTAATCCCATTGAGAACTTGTGGTCAATCCATAAGAGGCGGGTGGACAAACAAAAACCCACTAATTCTGGCAAACTCCAAGAAGTGATTATGAAAGAATGGGTTGCTATCAGTCAGGAATTGGCCCAGAAGTTGATTGAGAGCATGCCCAGTCGAATTGCAGAGGTCCTGAAAAAGAAGGGCCAACACTGCAAATACTGACTCTTTGCATAAATGTCATGTAATTGTCGATAAAAGCCTTTGAAACGTATGACGTGCGTGTAATTATATTTCACTACATCACAGAAACAACTGAAACAAAGATCTAAAATCAGTTTAGCAGCAAACTTTGTGAAAACTAATATTTGTGTCATTCTCAAAACTTTTGGCCACGACTGTACACGGGACATCCTAAAACATTTAATGTGAAAATGGCTTAATGTACCATAATGTGCCTAAACCTCAATCAATTGCCTTGAAACTTTGCACAACCTAAGTTCCCAGCTTCCCAAACCTATCTTGGAAGTTTCATGAATGGCTACCCACAAGGCAAATGAGTGACATTAAAGGGGTATTATCATCTTAATGATCACTGTTAAATCTGTTAATGATTTAACAGTGATCATTTTTCTAAATATATTTCATTAACAAATCCCCACCCCTTAGAAAAAAATAAACCTGACTGCTGTCTTCCGTCTCCCCTGGTTACGGCCACCGCTCTTCTCAGGAATCGCGGTGGCCGCACGTGCGCAGACGACTTATTTTCTTCTCCCGGCGCGATAGACGGGATCGCGCTGCTACTGAGGCCGACGGCACATACGCCGCCTGTACAAGCGCAGTCCCGGCGACTGAGCCGGGTGTCAATTAGACTGCATAGAGGCGGGGTTATGGCAGGGGAGTTAAAGCCTGGAGTGAGGGAAGGGCTACCCCCTTGACTTCTATTGTGGAATTGTGGAGCTGGAGAAGAGTACTTTATAAGGCGATTTTTTCATGCATATACATGGCAGAAAAGCGGGACAAGACTGTATGATAACACAATGAGGATGATCTATAAGGTACTTTTGATAGTTTATTAAGTGAAATGCAGGTGAAAGGTTCGCTTTAAGCTTGTTTTTTGGGGAGCTTAATGTGGCTTAACGTTAAAAAAAAAAAAAAACTTACCGTATTTTTCGCCCCATAATATGCACTCCCCCCCAAAAAAGTGGGGGGGGGGGAATGGCAGTGCGTCTTATGGGGCGAATGCTGCCATTTTCACATCGCAGGCTGCGATGAATCAGCATACTGTATAGGAGATGTATAGGACCACAGGCTGACACTGGGTATTAGAGCAACATCTGAATAGTGATAGGCATGAGATCTTGAGTAGGAGAAACACCAGACTTGCTCCTGAGGTCCATTTCAGTACCATGTACCTTCGGTAGACATCCAGGTTCTCTGGTCCTCCTCCTCAATCAGCATGTGAGGCCTCTTGTAGGCTTCAGTCCTAGTCAAACTTTTCCTACACTTGAGCATTCTCACCCTCAGACCAAACCTGGAGAGAGACTGAACTAAGACCTGGAAAAAGATGGTAACCGCATACATTTATAACCAGCCTTGGTAGCAGGGTGCACATGGGAAGGCTTACAACAATAGAAAACACAAAAAATCCCCAGCACACCTGCCAGCTGGCCTGCAACAAAACAAATTGCCCTGTCCAACAGTATACATTAAAAGCTGAGGTTTTAGCTGCACAAACCTTTGGCCAAAAATATGTAGAAGCCACACTGCCACCGTCAAGGCACCTCTGTAAAGTGTGGTCCTAGCTCTATTCACGAGTCTCCAAATGGGAGCATAATAATTTAGTCGATAAATTAAATACAGGTGTACCTGGAGGTAGCCTACTCCTCCTCACAAGGTGCAGGGACTAATTGGAGGCCCAGCAACCACAGATGCATGCTGGGATCCCCAATGTGTCACCACATTCAAGATAGACTAAGACCTGAGCCGGAGCTATGGCTGATCCTGCGGATAGCTTTGTGAATAATCCTTTACATTTCTAATAGCCACTGCACAAAAGGTAGTAGGGGCTATGCGAGCCTTGAGTCACTTAATAAGAGAACTTAGGTTGTGCAAATTTTGAAGGCAATTAATTGAGGTTTATGTACATTATGGTACATTAAGCTCTTTTTACATTAAGCTGTTCACATTAAATGTTAAAGAATGGTAATAAAATAGTTTACTGTGAATAACTTTTGGTATGTTTTCTCAAATGACCCAAAATCTTTAGAATATGTTGCCATAGAGAGAGTCCTGTAGTATAGGAAGTTTGGGGGAAATCGGTTAACATCTACCGTATTATTTGCTCTATAAGACGCACCTGCCCATAAGATGTTTTTTGAGGAGGAAAATAAGAAAAAAAATATTTTGAAACAAACGGTGTGCTTTTGGTGGGTTTTCAACTAATGGTGGTCTGTGGATGACACTTATTATGGGGGATCTGTGGAAGACACACTGTTATGGGGGATCTGTGGATGGCACTGTTAGGGTCCATTCACACGTCCGTTGTTTCTTTCCTGATCTGTTCCATTTTTTGCGGAACAGATCTGGACCAGTTCTGTACCCATTCATTTTCAATGGGTCCTGAAAAAAATCGGACAGCCCAATGTCAGATTTTTTTTCAGGACCCATTGAAAATGAATGAGTACAGAACTGGTCCAGATCTGTTCCGCAAAAAACGAAACAGATCAGGAAAGAAACAACAGACGTGTGAATGGACCCTTATGGGGGAAATCTGTGGATGGCACTGTTATAGCGGATCTGTGGATGGCACTGTTATGGGGGATCTGTGGATGGCACTGTTATGGGGCATCTGTGGATGACACATATATAGCATCATCCACAGATATCCCCCATAACAGTGTCCCTGTGGACAGTAAATAGTGACCCTAATACAAGTGGGGACCGGCAAATGGTGTAAAAAATCACTGCGGGGCCCGGTGCATTCACTGTACTGTAATAAACTGGGCCCCACACGCACCAGTATTAAGATGTAAACTGTAGCCAATTGATATGTTAACTGTAGGCAATCCATATTTTAACTAAAAGGTAGCGCAATCCGAGTACCTATTGAACGCCCGTACTTGCAGGCAGGCTGGCCGGTCACACACTTTCTCACGGCGCCTGCTCCGCGAGGAAGTAAGTGACTGCTCAGCCTGCCTGAAAGTACGGACATTCAATAGTGAGTACTAAGGTACGCGGATTGCGCTACCTTGTAGTTTAAATATAGATTGCCTACAGTTAACATATCAATTGCCTACAGTTTACATCTTGAATACTTGTGTGTGCGGAGTGCGGTGTGAGAGTACAGTGACTGCATCGGGCCCCGCCGCGAGTTGCCTCCAGCCCCTCCTCCCTCCCAGCTGATACATCGCAGCCTGCTATGTAAAAATGGCAGCATTCGCCCCAAAGCACGCACACTGCCATTTCCCTCCCACTTTTGGGGGGGGGGAGGGGAGTGCATCTTATGGGGCGAAAAATACGGTAAGTTGTTTTTTGTACGTTAAGACACATTAAGCTCCCCAAAAAACAAGCTTAATGTTACTCATTTGCCTTGTGGGTAACCAAAATCCATGAATTCCAGGATAGGTTTGGGAAGCTAAGATCTTAGGCTGTGCAAAGTTTCAAGGCAATTGATTGAGGTTTAGGCACATTATGGTACATTAAGCTACATTGAGTCATTTTCACATTAAATGTTTTAGGATGTCCCCATGTACACTTCATTTTAAATATCAGTAGTTTTATTCTGACGTCTGTTAATTCTTTAAAATGAGTCCTTAGTCCACACTAAAATTACCATATACAGTGCTGCCCATAATTATTCATACCCCTGGCAAATTTTGACTTAAAGTTACTTTTATTCAACCAGCAAGTAATAAGGCACACAAAAGCTCGCTTGGCCTTTGCAAAAGCTCATCTGGACAAAGAAGAAGACTTCTGGTCTTCTGTGTTATGGTCAGATGAAACACAAATTGAATTGTTTGGTCACAATGATGTTTCCTTCATTTGGTGTAAAAAAGGAGAAGCCTTCAACCCAAAGAACACCATCCCCACTGTCAAACATGGTGGTGGGAACCTAATGCTTTGGGGGTGTTTTTCAGCCAATGGACCAGGGAACCTGATCACAGTAAACGGCACCATGAAAAAAGAGAAATACATGAAGATTCTCAACGACAACATCAGGCGGTCTGCAGAGAAACTTGGCCTTGGGCACCAGTGGACATTTCAGCATGACAATGACCCAAAACACACAGCAAAAGTGGTGAAGAAATGGTTAGCAGACAACAACATTAACGTTTTGGAGTGGCCCAGCCAGAGTCCAGAGCTAAAGATCAGTGTGATGGCAATAAGACCATCCAACCTAAAAGATTTAGAGCTCATTGCTAAAGATGAATGGGCAAAAATACCTGTGGAGACATGCAAAAAGCTGGTCTGCAATTATAGGAAGCGTTTGATTGCTGTAATAGCCAATAAAGGCTTTTTTTTTATTGATTGTTGAGAAGGGTATGAATAATTTTGGACTGGCCACTTTTTGCTCAAATGTAAATAAAATCTGAGAAATGTTTTTTTTTCCACAATAATGCCTCTTGTACATTGTCTTATTATCTTTTGGGAGACACCGATGTCATTTCCCATCAAAAAATTACTTGCTGGTTGAATAAAAGTAACTTTAAGTCAAAATTTGCCTGGGGTATGAATAATTATGGGCAGCACTGTATGTTTGTGGTGGAGTCAATCATTTCTTTAATGTGTATGGCCAACTTGCAAAGAAGTGGAATTTAAATACAAGTGAATAGTAGTAGCTTAGCGGCTCGACCAAGACACCAAAAATGGACAGGTGCACACCCCTCTGCACCCCCAATACCGTGGCAACTCTATATCTAGCTATACATGGACTACTGCAATTACTTAGATAGCAAATTATCTTTATTAATTACACATGGTTAGAACAATTAAGAAGGTCATAAAAGATGATAAAATAAACAATTGTAAAAAGTAAAATAGAACAAGTGATATTGGACACTATATCAATATATATCGTGGTATTATCTGCTAATACGGCAATATATGCTAATGATGTTGTATATTATGGTAGATAATCCCCTATTTAGGGTATAATTTTCTGATATATCCACATATATTTTATATAGCCAATACCCAATATCGTCCCTCTTAACATCAGAGATTACTATGGATGGGGTATAGTCCTCCAGTACATCCATTCATCTGGATGTCAAGAAAGAAATCGCTACTCTTAGTGGTATATCCAGCAAACACTTAAACTGTATGTGTGTGATTTTAGAGCCAATTGCTCTACCACAAGCCTGTGAACCGAAACATAGGACATTGAGTTCAGTACATTATCAATCCTCATGCTGTGGAAATCGTGCCGTTGTGTGTCTGGACTTCTTGTTCAGACTTGTCCAGAAGAGCGTACTCACTCATTGAGCTGCAAGGACCTTTGCGGCGTCCCACGTGGTCGGCAAGTTTACATGTGGCGTCCCACGTGACTGAGAACGTTGATTGGATCCTAGAGTCCAGGAATAAGTGATAGAACGGCTATGTCCATTGGTGTTAGCTGGCATTAATTTCAAGAGTCCACAAAATGTTTGAGCCTCGTCGGCTAAATAATAACCCTCACTGTTCTATACCAGACGCGTTTCGGGGCTATAACTTCCCCTTCCTCAGTGGCCGAACAGTGATTGCAGCAGGGCTTCCTTTTATAATAGTGCACGGGAGCAATGTTTGCTGGGACAGTGAGGGATCTTCAATATGTGGATCTTAATTCCTGGTTGGAACAGGATTCCAGGGCGACTATACCAAGGGATTTAAACTTGATATAGTAGAGATTCCCATTACTTGTGTCCATTAGTAATCATCTCCTATATTGTAAATAGCATCATTTTATTTTTGTCTAATAATTAAGGATACATCATCTCATAAATACGTCATAATATGGGAAGGCATACTGTAATATACAGAAACACATCATAGTGTAGGAGGACACATCGTAATATAAAAAACGCATTCTTCATATAAAAAACGCAAGTCCGGTTTCCATGCGTTTTTGTTACGGGTCTGGTGCTATGGGGTCATTACAAAGATACATAGATATAGTGGTATAGTCGCCCTGGAATCCTGTTCCAACCAGGAATTAAGATCCACATATTGAAGATCCCTCACTGTCCCAGCAAACATTGCTCCCGTGCACTATATAAAAGGAATCCCTGCTGCACTCACTGTTCAGCCACTGAGGAAGGGGCAGTTATAGCCCCGAAACGTGTCTGGTATAGAACAGTGAGGGTTATTATTGAGCTGACGAGGCTCCAACATTTTGTGGATTCTTGAAATTAATGCTGGTTAACACCAATGGACATAGCCGTTCTATCACTTATTCCTGGACTCTAGGATCCAATCAAGGTTCTCTTTCTTGGTCACGTGGGAGGCCACGTGGAGACTTTTGGAACACGTGGGGCGCTGCGAAGGTCCTTGCAGCTCAATGAGCGAGTACGCTCTTCTGGACGAGTCTGAACAAGAAGTCCAGACACACAATAGCACGATTTCCACAGCGTGGGGATTGGTAATGTATTGAACTCAATGTTCTACTATGTTTCGATTCACAGGCTTGTATATGGCAGGCGCAGCACTATGAAGTGCCTTTTGCGCCGTGGCATTAGAAGAATTTTGATATCTCTAACTTTTTAGTCCAACCAAACTGTTTGTTACTCTGTAATTCTTCTAGCGCTGTTCAATGAAAACAGTTCGTTTAAAGAGCACACCTAATGCTTGAAATAACTTCTTTATTAAATTTAAGTTCTCTTCATATATAACACTGCCGCCTCCGCAGCAGATAGTCCATGTACATAACACGTGTTGAAAAGATATCACAAAATGGCGGTATGCATAAGATGGTGGTTCAACTGTTCAATCTTGCCATTCAACATAAAATGGTGGATATATTTCTCTCTTGAGTATCTGTACTCTCACTTTAAGTTATTTAAGCACTTTATGATCTATCTGAGAGGTATATCTGAGGTAACCAATAGTTCACTTGCTCTACCTTGCAGTTTGCACTATACAATTGCTTATTATCTGGTATGAGCAATTTGCATTTGTATGCAATTTGTTTGGGTGGCATGATTGTATGGCTCAGTAGTTCGTGGAACTGTAAGTAAACACATATATGACTAGTGCAGTATACAGTTCTAATCACTATATTAACAGTAGCAACATTATATAACCGTTTTAAATACATATTTTGGCCCCTCTGCTTCCATAAAACACAGCTCTTAGTGGAGTGAATGTTTCTTCAGCTTCTCTCCTCTGGTGTAATGATTCTAGCAGCTCCTGCTAGGGAATTTCCCACACAGGCTGTGTGTGAGGCTGGCTGTGATTGGTTAAAACTCTTACTGTGTGTGAGGCTGGCTGTGATTGGTCAAGACTCCTGCCCAACAACAGTTTAACTCTATGCTTTCTGTTGTTTCTGCTGTGTCATTGAGCTTACCTTACATTATATAATGAATCTTAAAGGCATATTATCTTTTCTGCTTCTGTTAACACAATATATAACAGTTATATGAAATCCAAACAAGAAGTCACTGTAAATAACTCTGCTTTTGTCTTTAACACACAAACAAGTGGCTCTGATATCGGACACACATACAGTTTAAGTGTTTGCTGGATATACCGCTAAGAGTAACTATTTCTTTCTCGACGTCCAGGTGAATGGATGTACTGGAGGACTATACCCCATCCATAGTGATCTCTGATTTTAAGAGGGACAATATAGGGTATTGGCTATATAAAATACATGTGGATATATCAGAAAATTATAGGGATTACAGGGGATTATCTACCATAATATACAACATAATTAGCATATATTGCATTATTAGCAGATACCACCGATATATATTGATATAGTGTCCAATATCACTTGTTCTATTTTACTTTTTACAATTGTTTATTTTATCATCCTTTATGACCTGTTTAATCTTTTTAATCGTTCTAACCATGTGTAATTAATAAAGATAATTTGCAATCTAAGTAATTGCGGTAGTCCATGTATAGCTAGATATAGAGTGCCCCCCACTCTTATTTTATTTATGGAATTTAAATACAGACTATTCTGAGTAACCTTGCATTGATTTACTTATCTTGCACCAATCTTAAGGTATACTATGCCTTATAATTTATTCTCATCTATAGCTGCATTTGAAACTGCACGCTGGCCTCTGACATCACATGTCCCATTTGGTTTTGTATTTGTACAGAGCGTACTCTTGCTGATTTGCATTCTGGTCATTAAAGTCTTTACACCAAGTACAGTGCAGTAGTCTGAAGCAAAAAACAAACAAAAAAACATGAATCTCAGCTGCATTGTTGGGTTGTGTTTGTGCTGATTCAACAGCATTGCATAAGTATAAAGCCGCATTTACACTGTGCTGATGAGCAGACAATTATCAGAAAGGAAGCATGCCTTTGTGATGGTAAACAGCAACATTTACATGCAGCAATCACCACTACTGTATGGAGATGAACAATGGCTGCTGCAATCACCCGTCCTCATACAGATTCATTGCTTCTGGGCAGCAGATCACTGTTCACACAGCACGATCTGCTGCCGAGAAATGATGATTGTGGTGTCCGCACCAAAGATCATTTCACCCACTGAACGACCGTTCTGCTTGTTCATCAGGAGATCGGCAGCACCTTTACAGGGGCTGATTGTCTGGAATGAGTGTTCATAGGAATGTTCATTCCCTATAATCTGCCAAACAACTCGGCAGTGCAAATGAGCCTTAAGACACAAAGCTTCATGGACACACAGCGTCTGTTTTTCACAGTTTTTGTTCTGCATTTTTTGGGACATGTTTTCCGCCATAGGGTGTTCAATATAACTTGAAAAACATCCGGAAAATTGCTGGTGTTTTACAGTGGCCGTTAATGGGCTTATTCTGCTGCCCTGTAAAAACACGGTTAAGCTGCACTCAGTAGAGAAGGCAAAAGCTTTCATTTTAATTGGTTCTGTTTTCTGGATATGTGGAATGGGCAGCCTCTATTGGTCCCACTGATCACATGACTCCTGTCAGCTAATAGTGCTGTTAAGTCTTACGAGTCCCTGTACATCAAATTGTGACAAATGTTACATCATTAGGGCTGTTTTCATCTGTAACTAGGACTTCTGGGACAGAATAGGTAGGCGGGTTACTGTATAAAGAAGTAATAACTTTCATCCACTAAGTATAAAAATCCCTAATATCTCCTCAAATATGTCTGAAATCCTTGTACAAATGCATATGCCCTATATAAGCCATAGGATGTATTAAAATAAGCAGCTGAATATACGGTTTCTATTAGTTGGCTTAGTTTGTGACTGAATTTTGCGTCCAAATTAGTATCTTTAAGTCATTTCCAATTTTAATTCCATAATCCCATTTCCAACAGGTCACCTGTTCCCAGAAAAGGCAAAAAAAAAGTGTTTCCATGAACATACCTCTTGTGGAGCTTATATTATCAGGAGTAGCGTGAATATGAACTTTTTTTAAAAAAAATTATTTGGCTCTTGCAAGTGCACTGAAGGTGGAGCTCCACTGTGAAGTGCTCTCTGCATTGAGTTGCTTCCAAGTGACAGCTGTAATATCCAACCAGGAGGACAGCAGAGCGCACATAACCATGAACCATCTCCAGGTCATTTGCAGAATCAATGACAGGCAGAATAAAAGTTCATATTTACACTATTTTGGATAATAAAAACTCCATAAAATTTTCATTAGCATTGCTCTCCCTACCCCATACCTAGCGCTGTCAGCAGTTTTGCAAGGTACAAACTGCTGACAAACTTTAATAAATGCAGTGCAAGGCAGGCAGCCAGTTTTTTAGTGCAAAGTACACAACAATTATGATTTTGATTAGAAATGCTTCCCCTATTTGTGTTAAAATAGTAAAACACATAACTATTTAATAAAGAAATAAGGAAAAAATAAAACTCCAAGGATGCTTTCACATGTGACGTTTTGATGCAGTATTTCAAACAAAAGCAAGAATTCCTTTTGAAAACATAAGATGGCAAGGTAATAATGTGCTATGAAAAAGAGCTATAATATCACATTCTGCTTCTTCACCGAGAGCATTCTGAAGGAAAGATTTATATATTTCCAATTCACCCTGAGCCATGACATAAAGTTTGCAGTTTAACTCTCAAGATGAAGATTAAATAAGATATTTTTCTTCTGATTTGTGATAACAGAAGTACTGCAGATTAAAGGAAAAAAAGACGAATAGGCTGTTCTAAGGATGGAAAATGTAGGGGTAAGTAAAAGAAATAATGGAGAAACAAAGAACAGTCTCAAGCCCAGTGAGAAACCATGTCAAGGGCATCAAGTTAGTTGCTTCAATCACCATGTTCAAGGGCCATTCTTGACAACCAGGTCTAGACAAAGTGCTGCAGAATTTCAGGATCTAGTAATTACGGCTGAGCTTTACATTCATGTCCATCCTTTTACCCAGTGGATACTACAGATACTTCTATATTCTACAGATGTGTCTTCTACTTCTACAGATACTTTCCCTAATGATTGTAAACAGCTTTACATTGGGGGCACATCACTATAGCTTAGAATTAGTTTTTTCAAGCTTTGTAGGAAATTAAGTGGAAGGCTTTTGAGTCTGGTACCTGAAGTAAATCTGCTATGTTCCCCTGAAGAGGCTCAGTGAATCTCATATGTCCCACAAGAAGATATACTATACATTGCATGAGACTCACATGTTGCAGCCGTCAGGACTACCGCCCATTATGGACTGATGTGGAGAAGAAGAGAAAAAGCTATCATATGGACAAGTTAATGTAGAGTCAACACTGGTAGGGTCAGAAGTCACAGTGGGAAACATTGGTTGCAGGTCACAGTCTTAAGCTGGCCATAGATCATACTCTCTAATTTCAGCAAGAGATGTCAGCAGATGTCAGGGGAAAGAAGGATTAAACTGTTGGACTTTAACATACCCGATCCTTTTATTCAGAAGGTAGATATACTTATGTCAAAGGATAATCCAAGCATGCATGTGTATGGGGAGCTGTCAGAAGGAATAGCTGTTGGCTATGTAATGTGAATGGCCATATGTAGGTCATGGCACAAGCCAATGCCAAGCTCATATACCAAAACAAATGCAGAGAATAAAAGCTTTTGCTCTGATTAAGCACACAGAACTGAATGAGCTCTAGAATGACCCATATGATCAGGGCCGGCCTTAGGTGTTCAGGCGCCCTGTGCGAGCTAACCTTGTGGCGCCCCCCCCCCCCCCCCAAAAAATAAAAATAAAAATGCTTGTTGCTGGCATCATGGCATAGGCTGGCTGACTATCCAACCAAGTAGTTACCAGCCCGCACACCCCAAAGGCCGGTGTAATGTTATACTTCCCTAGTTCGTGAGATTTCCCTACCCTCGTCACTTCCGGTCGCACCGGACATGACGTGAGGAGGTGTGCAGCATCGCGCAGGCGCACAACGACAGGTTAGGGAAATTTCACAGCAGCGCATGCGCCAGGAGCCTCGCCGGCGGTTAGGGTAGGGAAAAACTATGGGCCAATGCGCAGTGATCGGATGGATGTTTTCAGCTGAACACCGGCCGACACTGCGCATGCACCGGGAGCCTCACCAGCGGTTAGGGAAGGGAAAAATTTACGTACGGGCCAGTGCTTTTTCCCTACCCTAACCGCTGGTGAGGCCCCCAGCGCATGTCGGCCGGTGTCCAGCTGAGAAAATTAGTTTCCAATGTAGTATTAATAACTAAACAATTAAATAATAAACATATTGCATTGTCTACTTACCACCAGGACAATAAGATGATCTGGACTCTGGCTGCAGTCTGGCTCTGGGGACTCCATTGTCACTCTCATTATTTCCCCCCCCCCCCGCCATCACTCTCATTATTCTCCCCCCCCATCACTCTCATTATTCTCCCCCCCATCACTCTCATTATTCTCCCCCCCATCACTCTCATTATTCCCCCCCCCATCACTCTCATTATTCTCCCCCCCATCACTCTCATTATTCTCCCCCCCATCACTCTCATTATTCTCTCCCCCCATCACTCTCATTATTCTCTCCCCCCAATCACTCTCATTATTCTCTCCCCCCCATCACTCTCATTATTCTCTCCCCCCATCACTCTCATTATTCTCTCCCCCCATCACTCTCATTATTCTCCCCCCCCTCACTCTCATTATTCCCCCCCCCATCACTCTCATTATTTCTCCCCCCCCATCACTCTCATTATTTCTCCCCCCCATCACTCTCATTATTTCTCCCCCCCCCATCACTCTCATTATTTCTCCCCCCCCATCACTCTCATTATTTCTCCCCCCCCCCATCACTCTCATTATTTCTCCCCCCCCCCCATCACTCTCATTATTTCTCCCCCCCCCCCCCATCACTCTCACTATTTCTCCCCCCCCCCCATCACTCTCATTATTTCCTCCCCCCTCCCACTCTCTTTTCCACCTCTAGTGTAGCGTGGCCGAGCTCTGTTCGATCCGCAGTACAGGAGCATTTGTTTCCTGTACCCGGCAGGACTGACAGGAAGTGCACACTAAGTGAGCACTTCCTGTGAGTCCGGCCGGGTACAGGAAACAAAAGCTCCTGTACCGCGGATCGAACAGAGCTCGGCCACGCTACACTAACAGCACACAGCAGGCGCAGGCAGGCGCTCAGCCTCAGCCACTCAGGCGGCGCAGAATGAGGGGCGCCGCCCGCCGCCCGAAGTTTTTTTTTTTTAAACCGCAACGTGCGCCCCCTGCTGAATACAGGGGAGGGGGAGATGGAGGGGGCGGGGCCCGCCCGCCCCGTGGGAAAACATAAGTGCCGCCTCGCCTGCCCATATTACATTGCGGGCTGTCGGCCGCCCGGCGCCCCTGTTGCTATGGCGCCCTGTGCGGCCGCACAGCCCGCACACCCCAAAGGCCGGCCCTGCATATGATGTTATGTGCACATGCTATACAGCCCTTTAAGAGCCTGGGAAGAAGCCTATAGGTCACCAGGAGAAATGATGACACAGATAAATGACAAAAAAAACTAACTCTGAATCTATTGACTAAGGGTACTTTCACACTTGCAGCAGAGGATTCCGGCAGGCAGTTCCGTCGCCGGAACTGCCTGCCAGATCTGGCAATCCGGACGCAAACGGATGCATTTGTGAGACGGATCTGTCTGACAAATGCATTGCAATACTGGATCCGTCTTTCCGGTTGTCATCTGGAAAAACAGATCTGGTATTTATTTTTTCTCATTTTTAAAGGTCTGCGCATGTGCAGATTGGGAAACCGAATCCAGTTTCCCGGAACACTTAGTACCGGATCCGGCATTAATACATTTCAAAGTAAATTAATGCCAGATCCGGCATTCTGGCAAGTGTTCAGGATTTCTAGCTGGAGAGAAAACTGCAGCATGCTGCTGTATTTTCTCCGGCCAAAAAACATAAGAGGGACTGAACTGATGCATCCTGAACAGATTGTTCTCCATTCAGAATGCATTAGGATAAAACGAATCAGTTTTTTTTCCGGTATTGAGCACCTGTGACGGAACTCAATACCGGAAAAGAAAAACGCTAGTGTGAAAGTACCCTAATCTCTCACATCTACTGAGCAAATGTGTTCCACCAAATCAGTCTGTACTTGGCAATAATCTTTCAATAGTAATGAACATATTATAATCTTTTGATTAAGGTGTTCTCCAGGAATTAAGAAAATGAAAAAACTTATATTACTATACATAAATGTCGAAATGCATTTGATTAGTTATAGTGGCTCGTTTTGTCTGGGGAGAAATCATTAGGAGAAATAAAATGGCCACAGGCCTATTAGTACACACAAAACCTGTCCTAATCACACAGGAGGACAAGTGACTTCACAACACTGAGGTAAAGAGTCGCCTCCTCTCTGCTCTGCTTGTCAGGGATTATGATCCTGAATACAGCTGATAAAATCTTCAGCTGAATCTCTATAGGAATGGTGTTCAGCTAAAGTTCTTATCAGCCATATTCAGGATCATAATCACTGACAAATAAGAGCGGAGGATGAGGCAGCTCTTTAATTCAGTGTTCTGAAGTAACTTCTCCTGCTGTACAGATTTTAATGATTGCTCCCTGGGCAAAACAAGCCATTATAACTAATGAAAGGCATTTGGGAATATATTTATAATAAAGTAATATTTAAGTATTTTTATTTTCTTAAATCCTGGAGAACCCATTTAAGCTGACCCACCTAAATAGCATTCATCTATTATAATACTACAGTATACAGTGGTGCTTAAAAGTTTGTAAACCCTTCAGAATTTTCTATATTTCTGCATAAATTTTACCTAAAAGTAGATCAGATTTTCACAAGTCCTAAAAGTAGATATATGTAACAAAATCAAACAAATGAATAAAAAATATTAGACTTGGTCATTTATTTATTGAGGAAAATGGTCCAATATTACATATCTGTCAGTGGCAAAAGCATGTGAACCTTTGCTATCAGTATCTGGTATGATCCCCTTGTGCAGCAATAACTGCAGCTAAACATTTCTGGTAGATAGATAAAGTAAGTCAATTGTCAAGTCCCTTCATTTGCCTAGTTAGAAACATACAAAGAACAAAAAAATAAAGACAACCCCTTTAAGTTGCTTAGAGGTTACCTTGGGTTCCTTGTGAACTTGCAGACTATTACACGCTTTGCCATTGACATGATCTTTGTTGGTTGACCACTCCTAGGGAGGGTAATAATGGTCTTGCTTTTCCTCCATTAGTACACAATCTGTCTGACTGTGCATTCATGGGGTCTAAACTGCTTAGAGATAGTCTTGTAACCTTTTCCAACTTGATGAACATAACAACTCCTCTTCTGATGGAAACATAAGATATTACATTTTCATCCGTTAAAGAGGTTGTCTGACATTTAGCTTGTACGAGAGCTACCTTCTCTTCTCTATTTACCTGCTCGCTGTTGTAACTGCAGCAGTGAGCAGGTGTAATTGCAAGCATGGCAACCCCATTCACTTCTATGGGACGGCTCATGTCTGTTCAAGTGAATACTACAGTGCCGCCCCATAGAAGTGAATGGGCACACCATAGTTGTAATTACACTTGCTCACCACTGCAATTGCTGCAGCGAGCAGGTAAACCGAGCAGAGAAGGCAGCACTCGTAAGTTCACTGCTTTCCCTTCAAACAACTGATCGTGAGGATAGGTCATCAATAGAAAAAAGCGGACAACCCCTGAACGTATCCTTTTTTTTAAATGATGCTTTTCAATCTTCAAATCTTTATTTAAAAAAGAAAGGTTAAAAAAACATATACCTTGAAAAAAAGGGCACAAACGTATTGAAACATATGCACATTCATCAAACATAAAAGTAAAAAAAAGAAAGAAAACCACAAAATTGCAAATGTTAACCGTACAGCAAAAACGAGATGTGTACAACCCCCAAGTCTGCTTTTTCTGGGTTCAGTTGTACACTGGATAGGTATTATCAGTGACTGACAATTAGCTCTGCATACACACTTAGGCCTCATTCACACATACGTGGACTACATTCCGTGAAAACTGTCCTGCCGAGTGCACGAGCGCACTGCGTCATTGGTTGCTATGACGCCCTGCGCTTCGTGCCACCGCCGCTGTTCAGTAATACATCTGTATAGATCATACGAGTGTATTACTGTACAGAGACGGCAGCACGAAGCGCACAGCGTCATAGCAACCAATAACGCAGTGCGCTCGTGCACTCAGCACGACGGGTTTACACAGACCGTGGTCCACGCATGTGTGAAAGAGGCCTTATAGAGGAAAGGTTATGAATCACTTATAATAGCTAAGGCTAGTTTCACAATAGCGCTAATGTGTTCTGGCAGGCTGTTCTGGTAGAGGAACAGCCTTCCCGAGTCCATGACGTCTAGCATAGCTGGAAACTGCCGGAGCACCACCAGGCTCCACTAACTATAATGCAAGCAGCGGTTTCTGTCCAGCCAAATCCTGGCACTAATGACGGAAACAGGCCGTATCCCTGCCAGGTCCCATTATAGCCAATGGGCTCTGGTTGGGAAAGGTAGTATCCACATACAAAGAACTCTGCAAGAACAGTTTAGCGCTAGCGTGAAACTTGGTTCGTCAAGCTCAAAAAGAGCAGAGTTTATCTGTATAAAATTACTGACTCTTTTCCCATAAAATAAAAGTTTTACTGACTCTTTTCCCATAACACTATATATATCAATCTGCTCAGCTCCTTCGGCTCTATACCATGCTGCCTGCAGACTACACTGCATTTTGTGGTGACAGATCCTCTTTAGCCCCTTAAGTACCAGGCCCATTTTTGGTTTTGCATTTTCGTTTTTTGCTCCCATGTTGAAATAGCCATAACTTTTTAATTTTTCATTCATATAGCCATGTGAGGGCTTATTTTTGTAAGGGCACCATTTGATTTACCATGTCTGATATTGTAAAATGGGAAAACATTCTTTGTGGGGTTAAATAAAAAGAAATAAAAATGTTGCTAAGGTGTTTTGGGTTTGGACTTCAAGCCGTTCACTGTGCGCTAAATATCAAATGATGTTCTTATTCTGCAGATCAATACGAATACAGCAATACAAAACTTGTATAGTTTTTTTATTTTACTATTTAAAAAAATATAAACTATAAATTTTCTTTGCATCGTAATTTTTTGACAGCCATAACTTTTTTATATTTTTGTCTACAGAGCTGTTTGAGGTATTGTTTTTTGCATGATGAACTGTAGTTTTTACTGGTACAATTTTTGTGGTACGTATGACTTTTTGATCGTTGTTATTCAATTTTTTGGGGGGAAAGGTGACAAAAAAACTGCAAATCATGTGTTTTTAATTTCGGCGTTCACCACACAGGAATTTTTTACAAATATTTTATAGTTCAGACATGATATGTATTATTTTTTATTGTTAATATATTTTTATATGCAAAATAGGAAAAGGGGGTGATTTAAACTTTTAATATTAATTTATTTTTTTACTTTTTATTTAATAACCATTAGCCCACTTAGGGGGCTAGAACCTTGTATCTTTTGGTCTCTTGTCCTATTCACCCTAGTAGAGATCTATTAGGGTGAATAGGATTTTCACATGTTCCCTGCTGTGCTTTGTGCAGCAGGGAGCTTACCATGGCAGTCCTGAATCATGAGCAATTATTAGACCAAGTGGCCAGTGGGAAAATTACATAATTATATACATGTTTTAAATATAGATTGTAACATTGAAAAATAAAAAACAAGTCACCAAAATTATCTAGGCTCTGTTCACAATTTTTAGCTTTACATTTGTAGGGGAAATCTACCAACATACTGTATGTATATCCCAAGTATATGACAGTGTATACTATATAGTTGAATATGTATACATGTGTGTGATGTATGTAGTGCAGTGTGTAATGTGTACATGTGCAATGTGTACGTGTGCGATGTATACATGTGTGATGTATGTAGTGCAGTGTGTAATGTGTACGTGTGTGATGTATGTAGTGCAGTGTGCAAGTGTGTACGTGTGTGATGTATACATGTGTGTGATGTATGTAGTAGTGTGTGATGTATACATGTGTGTGATGTATGTAGTGCAGTGTGTGATGTATGTAGTAGTGTGTGATGTATACATGTGTGTGATGTATGTAGTGCAGTGTGTGATGTATACATGTGTGTGATGTATGTCGTGCAGTGTGTGATGTATGTAGTGCAGTGTGTGATGTATACATGTGTGAGGTATGTAGTGCAGTGTGTAATGTGTACGTGTGTGATTTATACATGTGTGTGATGTATTTAATGCTGTGCAATGTATACATGTGTGTAATGTACAGTATGTAGTAGGGTTGTTTTGATAGCAACATTTTGATTCGGTTTCGATACCATAAAAAAGTATTGCGATACTCGTATATAAAGAAATATATTTACTGATCTACATCTCTACATACATATATATATATAAATATATATATCTATAGATGGGTATGTATATAGATATATATATCGATATCTATCTTTCTCTATATATACGGACATAGAGTTCATTGATCTATGTATAGTGATGTATGTGGTGCAGCGCGTGATGTATGTGGTGCAGTGTGTGATGTGTGTAGTGCAGAGTGTGATGTGTGTGGTGCAGCATGTGATGTATGTAGTGCAGTGTGTAATGTGTACATGTGTAATGTATACATGTGTGTGATGTATGTAGTGCAGTGTGTAAAGTGAACGTGTGCAATGTGTACGTGTGGTGTGATGTATACATGTGTGTGATGTATGTAGTACAGTGTGTGATGTATACATGCGTGTGATGTATGTAGTACAGTGTGTGATGTATCCATGCGTGTGATGTATGTAGTAGTGTGTGATGTATGTAGTGCAGTGTGATGTATACATGTGTGATGTATGTAGTACAGTGTGTAATGTGTAAGTTTGTGATGTATGTATGCTGTGTGATGTATACATGTGTGTAATGTATGTAGTAAGGTTGTTTCGATACCAAAATTTTGCGATACCATTCGATACCACGCAACAACAAAAAAAACGCAACAAAAAAGCTGTGTGCATTCCTCATTTTATGGACCGTCCAGCCCATAATCGAACAGTCCTATCCTATTTTTTGGGGGGACAAGGTGCCTTAAAGTATAACTGTCGTATATATTTTTTTTTTGGAGTATTGGATTGTGGTGATTAATATCTCCTTGGTGGCCCTATTTCAACTTTTCCCTGTGTATTCAATTACCCCTTAATTCCACAGTTTTGTTCCCTGTACTGCCTACTTTTACCTGTGCTTTAAATAGGGTTGCTAGGCATGGTCCGTCTATGTGTTGAAGGACGGAGGACGCTGCGTGCAAGGTCAGATTACAGACAGCTAGGGACTGTAAGTAAATGATTAAAGCCAGGTCCTCCCCAGCAGCTGATAACAGTGCCTGGGCTGTGTGCACTTCTCCCTGTCCCTGCGCTTGGCAGACGCTCCCTCACTCAGCAGAGCTGGAGAATGCAGAGTTGGAGCAGCGCAGACCAGGGAAGGGAGATCTGCCATCTGCTCAGTGTATAAATGAAAGCAACATGTGGTAAGAGGACCCCTTTGTGCTGAAGGAGATTAACCCTTTAGGGGGAGGGCTCTGGTTACTGACACTTTTGGGGGGCTATTGTGACTAGCTAGTGAGGGCAGGCGGGATTAGCCTCAGGGTGAGGGGAGTGGCGGCCATCTTAACTGAATAGTGAAATTGCAGTTTTATGTAATATGTTTATTTATTTATTGTTTATATATTTTATATGTAAAATTAGGAAAGGGGGTGATCTATACTTAATATTTTGGTGTGTTTTTTTTTAAAACTTTTTATTTAAAGGGCTTCTGTCACCCCATTAAACCGTTTTTTTTTTTCTTTACTAATAATCCCTACACTGCGATCTCATCATACATAAGCTAATTAATGATTTTCGTTCAGTAGAATTTGTTAAAAATCGATTTTTGAAATATGTAAATTACCTTGCTACCAGCAAGTAGGGCGGCTACTTGCTGGTAGCAGCCGCATCCTCCGATGGTAATGACGCCCCCTCTGCTTGTTGATTGACAGATCCCGTCCGCTGGCCCTTTCTCTGCTGGCCCTGCCTGTTTTGATAAATATCTGGCGCCTGCGCCGCAGCCGTACCTCTCTTCAATCTGCGCAGGCGCACTGAGAGGCGGCCACTCGCTCGGCCGCTCCATCCTCAATCCGCCTGCGCCGATGATGTCACATCTACACCCGGCGCAGGCGCATTGAGGAGCGAACGCCCGCCTCTCAGTGCACCTGCGCAGATTGAAGAGAGGTACGGCCGCGGCGCAGGCGCCAGATATTGAATCAAAACAGGCAGGGCCAGCAGAGAAAGGGCCAGCGGACGGGATCTGTCAATCAACAAGCAGAGGGGGCGTCATTACCATCGGAGGATGCGGCTGCTACCAGCAAGTAGCCGCCCTACTTGCTGGTAGCAAGGTAATTTACATATTTCAAAAATCGATTTTTAACAAATTCTACTGAACGAAAATCATTAATTAGCTTATGTATGATGAGATCGCAGTGTAGGGATTATTAGTAAAGAAAAAAAAATAAAACGGTTTAATGGGGTGACAGAAGCCCTTTAATAACTATTTCCCCCCCTTAGGGGCTGCAACCTGGGATATTTTAATCCCTTGTCTTATTCACCCTGATAGATCTCTATTAGGGTGAATAGGACTTCACACTCTCCCTGCTGCCCTGTGCATAGTACACGCAGCAGCAGGGAGCTGAATATGGCAGCCAGGGCTTCAGTAGCATCCTGGCTGCCATGGTAAGCGATCAGAGCCCCAGGATTACACTGCTGGGGCTCCGATCAGAAGCTGCCACTGCCACCAATGAGAGGAGGTGTGGGGACTCTGTGGCCACTGCCACCAATGATTTTAATACTGGGGGGCGCACTGCTCCACCAGTGACAATACTGGGGGGGGGGGGGGGGGGGCGCACTGTGCCACCAATGATTTTAATACTGGGGAGGGGGAAGGGTGCACCACACCACCAATGTTTTTAATACAAGGGGGGCGCACTTTTCAAGAAATCAAGCTTAAGTAATGTATATGTATGTCCTGATGAGTTTCATAAGTTTTTTTTCCCCCATTACTCGGATAACCCCCAGGGCCGGCCTTTGGGGTGTGCGGGCTGTGCGGCCGCACAGGGCGCCATAGCAACAGGGGCGCCGGGCGGCCGACAGCCCGCAATGTAATATGGGCAGGCGAGGCGGCACTTATGTTTTCTCCCCCCCCCCTCCTCCTATATTCAGCAGGGGGCGCCCGGCGCCCGTTGCGGTTTAAAAAAAAAAAAGTTGCTTATATAAGTTGGGGGCGGCTGGCGGCGCCCCTCATTCTGCGCCGCCTGAGTGGCTGAGGCTGAGCGCTTGCCGCTCTAGTCTAAAGAATCCTGCGCCTGTTAATGTAGCGTGGCCGAGCTCTGTTAGGTCCGCGGTACAGGAGCTTTTGTTTCCTGTACCCGGCCGGACTGACAGGAAGTGCTCACTTAGTGTGCACTTCCTGTCAGTCCGGCCGGGTACAAGAAACAAATGCTCCTGTACCGCGGACCTAACAGAGCTCGGCCACGCTACACTAGAGGTGGAGGTGGGAGTAGAAAGAGAGTGACAAGGGGGGAGGGGGGAGGAAAGAAAGAGAGTGACAAGGGGGGAGGAAAGAAAGAGAGTGGGGAGGGGGGAGGAAAGAAAGAGAGTGACATGGGGGGGGGGAAAAATAATGAGAGTGATGGGGGGGGGGGAATAATGAGAGTGATGGGGGGGGGAAATAATGAGAGTGATGGGGGGGGGAATAATGAGAGTGATGGGGGGGGAATAATGAGAGTGATGGGGGGGGGGAATAATGAGAGTGATGGGGGGGGGGGAAATAATGAGAGTGATGGGGGGGGGAAATAATGAGAGTGATGGGGGGGGAAATAATGAGAGTGATGGGGGGGGGAATAATGAGAGTGATGGGGGGGGAATAATGAGAGTGATGGGGGGGAAATAATGAGAGTGATGGGGGGGGGAAATAATGAGAGTGATGGGGGGGGAAATAATGAGAGTGATGGGGGGGGAAATAATGAGAGTGATGGGGGGGGGAAATAATGAGAGTGATGGGGGGGGGAAATAATGAGCGTGACAAGGGAGGGCGGGGATAATGAGAGTGACAAGGGAAGGGGGGGGGGAAAGAGTGACAAGAGAGGGAGGGGGGGGGGGGAAGAGAGTGACAATGGAGTCCCCAGAGCCAGACTGCAGCCAGAGTCCAGATCATCTAATTGTCCTGGCGGTAAGTAGACAATGCAATATGTTTATTATTTAATTGTTTAGTTATTAATACTACATTGGAAACGAATTTTCTCAGCTGGACACCGGCCGACACTGCGCATGCGCTGGGAGCCTCACCAGCGGTTAGGGTAGGGAAAAAGCACTGGCCCGTACGTAATTTTTCCCTTCCCTAACCGCTGGTGAGGCTCCCGCTGCATGCGCAGTGTCGGCCGGTGTTCAGCTGAGAACATCCATCCGATCACTGCGCCTGCGCATTGGCCCATAGTTTTTCCCTACCCTAACCGCCGGCGAGGCTCCTGGCGCATGCGCACTCTGCTGTGAAATTTCCCTAACCTGTCGTTGTGCGCCTGCGCGGCACACCTCCTCACGTCATGTCCGGTGCGACCGGAAGTGACGAGGGTAGGGAAATCTCACGAACTAGGGAAGTATAACATTACACCGGCCTTTGGGGTGTGAGGGCTGGTAACTACTTGGTTGGATAGTCAGCCAGCCTATGCCATGATGCCAGCAACAAGCAGTGTTTTTTTTTTTTTGGGGGGGGGGGGGGGCGCGCCACAAGGTTATCTCGCACAGGGCGCCTGAACACCTAAGGCCGGCCCTGATAACCCCTTTAACGTATATCAAACATGAAATACAGACATAGTGTTATGCACACTGAAGATGCAGTGCAAACCTCACGAACAGATGATCTACACAACGTTCGGCTCTCTTATAGTTGGAAATGATTTAGATTATACTCAGTACTAAATAATCAACAGCATTGTTCTAACCGCACAGACTGCCTATTGTATGTACATATTAATATAATGTGATGCCTAGAATACAACACTAAAAAAAGCAATGCTAAATGTTACACAATGCTATGGACAAGATGAATACTTTTTACTCATCTCATGTGTTCAAGCTCCAGTTAAAGGGGTTCTGCACTTTCATTTGACTGATGATCTATCCTCTGGATAGATCGTCAGCTTCTGATCGGCCGGGGTCCGACACCCAGAACCCCCGCCGATCAGCTGTTTGAGAAGGCAGCGGCGCTCCAGCAGCGCCGCGGCCTTCTCACTGTTTACAGCCGGGCCGCCGGCCCACTGACGTCACGACTAGTATCAACTAGCGCGGGCGCGGCTAAGCTCTGTTCACTTGAATGGAGCTTAGCCGCGCCCACGCTAGTTGATACTAGTCGTGACGTCAGTGGGCCGGCGGCCCCGCGGTAAACAATGAGAAAGCCGCGGCGCTGCTGGAGCGCCGCTGCCTTCTCAAACAGCTGATCGGCGGGCCCCGCAAATCAGAAGCTGAAAGAAGCTGAAAGTGCAGAACACTGTTAAAATAAATTGCAAGAAAGGGTCATCTACTCACTGCTATCTTTCCTTAAAAGGAACCTGTCATCACCTTTATGCTGCCCATACTAACAGCAGTATAAAGTAGCGGCAGGTGAGTTGATTTCATCGGTCTGTCATTTATAAGTTACAAGTAAGTGGTTACTGAGAACCAACATCACAAACATTGCAGACTAGGCCTGGAAAAGAGTCAAATCTACCTGAGAAGAGTCCTGGTTATCCATGGATTCCTGCTCTCCTGCTGATGACTGACCGGCTTCTACCTAGTTTTCTCCCCATCTCTCTAGGAGAGAACTGCCAATCATCAGCAGGTGGGCAGGAGGGCAGGAGATTATGTATAACCAGGACTCTTCTCAGGTGGATGTGACTCTTCTCAAGGCCTGTGCTGCAATGAATATGATGCTGGTTCTCAGCAACCACTTACTTTTAGCTCATGAGTGACACAGCGCTGAAATCAGCATTTCTGTCACTATTTTATGTGGTCCTCAGTGAGGTCAGCATAAAGTTGATGACAGGTTCCCTTTAACCCACTGATATCTATTAGCATAAAACCCACAGTCAAAAGTGATTGTGTATTCTAGAACATATTGGTGCATATCCCAACACCATATGGAAATATTTTTTATTGCAAATTTTGAGGGGATTAGGAGAGTAGTGGTCTGGGAAAACTGAGACATTTATAAGACCTATAAAGAGTTTCAGGAGTTCCTTCGGATAGGCCATCAAAATCTGATTGGTGGAAATCTGATCAGCTGTTTGAAGAGGCTGCGGTGCTCTGGTACCAGGCACAGCCCCTACATATTGTATGGTGCTGTGCCAGGTGTGCTGTAAGTTTGTAAGTGCAGTGGCCTTTTAGACTGCTGATTAGTGAAGTCGAACACTCACCGATCAGATATTGATGACCTAGTGTAGACAATCAACCATATGGCTATATGGCCAAAGGAGTAATCCGGGAGCAAGGATTCTGCTCTAGCCAGTGGTACACATGGAAACCGAGGGCAAACAATCAAAGTAAAATCTCCTTCTTCTTTACTGGATAAATAAAATAGTCACAAATCACATCAGTGAGTACAAAAAAAATATTGACGCATTTCAATCTCGTAGGCGAACTTAGTTATAACTAATATTGCATATGTGCTCGAAACGTGTCAAATTTTAATTTTATTTACTGCTGTGATTTGTGACAGTTTCATTTATCCAATAAAGAAGAAGGAGATTTAACTTTTCCGGTGGAGCTGGTTTGTTTGCTCTTGGTTTCCACTGATGACCTACCCTGAGGATAATACATCAATGTTCAGCTCCTGGAAAACCCCTTTAAGGGCTTGCTCACATCTGTCTTGGAGGCTCCCTCACACATTGCGCTAAAAAGAGTGCACAAAAAAGCAGATCCTTGAATAGACCACATTATATATAATGAGGTCTGTTTGGCTCTTTTCGTTTCAGTTATGTTCCAGATCAGGGCTTCTGTTATTTTCCTTGTTCTACTCCTCTATCGCTGATGTGGATGTGGCCTAAAACTATGATGGTATGATGTTTGTAAAAACCGCAAATGTTTTGTGACGCTGGGTTCAGCCTGCTCCTCACTTGCAGCAATTACGTTTTCTTCTAAATCAAGCTCAATGTTCAGCGCAGTCAGCTGTGGGTTCTACAGCCTTGTTCCCACAGAACGCAGTGGATTTTTAAAGTCTAATCTTGGTTTACCTTAAAATAACACTGTAAATTACCTGTCTATTAGCTCCATACAGTTCTCTGAACAATAAGCACAATACCTTTATATTTAGCTACTGTCAAATCAAACACCTACATTAGCAAAGTAATGGTATGACTAGGGGGGGTCTTAAGTAGCCATCAGTGTAGGTACCGCTCAAAGCTATGGCTCTAATTGACGTCCGATTTTCCAATTGGTGGCCATAATGAAAGTTCATAATACGGTCAGGTCCATAAATATTGGGACATCAACACAATTCTAACATTTTTGGCTCTATACACTAACACAATGGATTTGAAATAAAATAAATAAGATGTGCTTTAACTGCAGACTGTCAGCTTTAATTTGAGAGTATTTACATCCAAATCAGGTGAACGGTGTAGGAATTACAACAGTTTGCATATGTGCCTCCTACTTGTTAAGGAACCAAAAGTAATGGGACAGAATAATAATCATAAATCAAACTTTCACTTTTTAATACTTGGTTGCAAATCCTTTGCAGTCAATTACAGCCTGAAGTCTGGAACGCATAGACATCACCAGACGCTGGGTTTCATCCCTGGTGATGCTCTGCCAGGCCTCTACTGCAACTGTCTTCAGTTCCTGCTTGTTCTTGAGGCATTTTCCCTTCAGTTTTGTCTTCAGCAAGTGAAATGCATGCTCAATCGGATTTAGGTCAGGTGATTGACTTGGCCATTGCATAACATTCCACTTCTTTCCCTTAAAAAACTCTTTGGTTGCTTTTGCAGTATGCTTTGGGTCATAGTCCATATGCACTGTGAAGCGCCGTCTAATGAGTTCTGAAGCATTTGGCTGAATATGAGCAGATAATATTGCCCGAAACACTTCAACATTCATCCTGCTGCTTTTGTCAGCAGTCACATCATCAATAAATACAAGAGAACCAGTTCCATTGGCAGCCATACATGCCCACGCCATGACACTACCACCACCATGCTTCACTGATGAGGTGGTATGCTTAGGATCATGAGCAGTTCCTTTCCTTCTCCATACTCTTCTCTTCTCATCACTCTGGTACAAGTTGATCTTGGTCTCATCTGTCCATAGGATGTTGTTTCAGAACTGTGAAGGCTTTTTTAGATGTCGTTTGGCAAACTCTAATCTGGCCTTCCTGTTTTTGAGGCTCACCAATGGTTTACATCTTGTGGTGAACTCTCTGTATTCACTCTGGTAAAGTCTTCTCTTGATTGTTGACTTTGACACACATACACCTACCTCCTGGAGAGTGTTCTTGATCTGGCCAACTGTTGTGAAGGGTGTTTTCTTCACCAGGGAAAGAATTCTTCGATCATCCACCACATGTCACGACCGCTATCCCAGCAGCAGTCGTGTCGCACCAGACGGAGGGGAAGGGGGACCCTTATCTACGGATGTGAAATAGAACGGCCACCCCTGACTAACCCTAAGCTGGCACCTGTCTGCCCTGATACCCTAGACTGGGTGTGAACCCGTGCGGTGAGCAGGATGCCTAAACCCTCAGTCACCCTAGCAAGACTAGACTGGGGAAAGGCAGATGGGAGCACTAGTCACCATCACTCATGTCTAGGAGAACAACAGGGGAAGACAGCAACAAACAAACAATCTATAGCAGAGATAGACTTATCCAGTCACGAGCAGAGAAGGTGATCCCAATAACGACAGTCCACGCCAGACAAGAGCTCCACAGCAATACCGTCAAATGATCTCCTTCAAAGGTCAGAATAGCACTGGAAGTAAGGACTATATCTGGCAATGACTGCAAGTGAAACTGAAACTAATATAGTAGCTGGGAGTGGCAGACAGGACTCACCTGAGAAGGATGCCTACAAACTCCCAGTCAGGACAAAAAGGTTCATAAGGCAAAACCCGGATGACATACCCTGAACCACGGAGCAAACTCACAAGCTATCGCGAGTAGCAAGTCGCTGCGACCTTCTCCTCCCAGACCTGTCTGGATCAGTCACAGTCGTGACACCACAGTTGTTTTCCGTGGTCTTCCGGGTCTTTTGGTGTTGCTGAGCTCACCGGTGCGTTCCTTCTTTTTAAGAATGTTCCAAACAGTTGTTTTGGCCAGGCTTAATGTTTTTGCTATCCCTCTGATGGGTTTGTTTTGTTAATTCAGCCTAATGATAGCTTGCTTCACTGATAGTGACAGCAATTTGGATCTCATCTCGAGAGTTGACAGCAACAGATTCCAAATGCAAATAGCACACTTGAAATGAACTCTGGACCTTTTATCTGCTCATTGTAATTGGGACAATGAGGGGATAACACACACCTGGCCATGGAACAGCTGACAAGCCACTTGTCCCATTACTTTTGGTCCCTTAACAAGTGGGAGGCACATATACATGCTGTTGTAATTCCTACACCGTTCACCTGATTTGGATGTAAATACCCTCAAATTAAAGCTGACAGTCTGCAGTTAAAGCACATCTTGTGCGTTTCATTTTAAATCCATTGTGGTGTTGTATAGAGCCAAAAATGTTAGAATTGTGTCAATGTCCCAATATCTATGGACCTGACTGTATATACTGATTGGTCAAAAAGGATCACCTGACCAGCACCAGATGTTGAAAGAGAAACATTTTACCATTTCATTCAACTCATTTAGAACTTGATGGCAGAAATGCATCTCCACAAAGTTGGGACAGGGCCACGTCTACCATTGTGTGTCTGGGAATTGAAGAGATAAATAGATGGAGTTTTGGAAGAGGAATTCTTCCCCATTATTGTCTGATGTAGGTTTCTACCTGATCAACAGTCCTAGTTCTTCTTTGCCAGAATTTTAGTTTCATGATGTGCTAAATGTTTTCTATTGGTGAAAGTTCTGGACTGCAGGAAGGCTAGCACCTGGATTCTTCTTCTGTGAAGCCATGATGTTGTGATGTATGCAGTATGTGGTTTAGCATTGTCTTGCTCACACATGTAAGGCTTTCCCTGAAAGAGACATCTGGATGGGAGCATACATTGTTCTAAAACCTCTATCTACTGTTATAGCATTCATAGTATCTTTCAAATGTGTTACTTGCCCATGACCTAGGCGCTAATTCAGCCCCATACCATCTGAGATGCAGGATAACAAGCTGGATGCCACCTCTCTTCTTGAGTCCGCAGAAAAAGGCGTCTGTGATTTCTAATAAGAATTTAAAATTTGGTTCTCTAGACTACAGAACAGTTTTCCATTTTGCCTCAGTCCATTATAAATGAGGTTTTACCCAGAGAAGATGGTGGCGTTTCTGGATCATGGTGATATTTGGTTTCTTCTTTGCACAATACAGCTCTAACTTGCATTTGTGGATTGCACCGTGAACTATGTTCACAGACATTGATTTATGTAAGTCTTCCTGAGCCCATGCAGTGACTTCCAGTACAGAATCATGCCTGGTTTTAATTCAGTGCCATCTGAGGGCCCGTAGATCACGATCATCCAATACTGTCAGCCTTGACCCTTGCCACATAGATTTCTCCAGATTCGCAGAATCTTTTGATGATATTATCATGATATTATATACTGTAGATGGTGAGATATTAAGTGTCTGCAATTTTATACATAAGCTATATTTGATTATGGTCTAGATAAAGTGAGGATTTCCTCAATCTGTAGAATCAGCTTGGCTATACTGACCTTATTAACTGCTATAGTTGTTAAAGCAATATGATGTACAATGAGATACTGTACAACAATGCAAGCTTTATTATTTTCTAACGTTCAGATGTTACCTAACTTTGATATGACAATGGTAATGCTTTATGTCATTGTTTTCATGTCACACTAGAGCACTTTTGATATAAGTAAAACAATACAAAAGAATTTTGAAAGAAGTCTCTGCAATTTTGCGTTGAGGAACATTTTTCCACAATTTTTGGTGAAATTGGTCCTTCTTTGCTTCTGAGAGATTCTATGTCTCTAATGGCCCACAATCGCTCATGGAAATAACTGACCAAAACACTGACGTGTGAATGAAGAATACCACTCTCTTTTTATACCCAGTTCTGTGGTTACCGTAGTTGCAAATTGTTCCTGCAGCTGTTTTTTTTTTATTAGTCCCCCTTTTTTTTTTTTTTTTTATTAGTACCACTTACTTTTCCAGCCTTCTGTTGCCCCTTTTTGTCACCATTTATTTTAGATGTATTGCTGTCATCAAGTTCTAAATACGTAATTTTTTTTCATGAAATGGTACAGTGTCTCACTTTTAATATCTGATATGTGTTGTATTGTGATTTAAATATGGGTCTATGAGATTTTACACAGGGCCCCAACTATTTGGCATTGGGGTTGTATTGTTATAGGTAGCTCTATGGACTCATTTACATGGACAGATTATTGGTCCAATTATCGAGAACAAACCATTGGAAAACACTCCTTCCTGTAGTTGACCCCAGTAAACATGCCAGTGATCACTCGACAAACAAGGAAAATTGTCCCCATACATAAATTCACTGTTCCACTCCTCTTATTTTTATGTTTTTGTTTCTTAAGAGGACCTTATGGACCACGTACTAGTTTCTTGGCTTGTATCATTTAGACTTACAAGAAATCCATGTGTCTTGTATTTTATGATAACTAATAAATTCCCATGTTTTCATAATTTACCCACGAAATGTAAAAAAAATCTGTCTAGATCTGCTGTGCCTTTCCTATATTTATATATTTATATACACACTGAGCAAAAATATAAACGCAACACTTTCGGTTTTGCTCCCATTTTGCATGAGCTGAACTCAACGACCTGAAACATTTTCTACATACAGAAAAGACCCATTACTCTCAAATAATGTTCACAAATCTGTCTAAATCTGTGTTAGTGAGCACTTCTCCTTTGCCGAGATAATCCATCCCACCTCACAGGTGTGGCATATCAAGGTGCTGATTAGACAGCATGAATATTGCACAGGTGTGCCTTAGACAGCCAACAATAAAAGACCACTTTGAAATGTGCACAGTTTTGCCTTACTGGGGGAGGGGGGGTCCGAAAACCTGTCAGTATCTGGTGTGGCCACCATTTGCCTCACGCAGTGCAAAACATCTCCGCATCTTCGCATAGAGTTGATCAGGTTGTTGATTGTGGCCTGTGGAATGTTGGTCCGCTCCTCTTCATTAGCTGTGCGAAGTTGCACAATATTGCCAAGAACTGGAACACGCTGTCGTATACACTGATCCAGAGCATCCCAAACATGCTCAATGGGTGACATGTCCGGTGAGTATGCTGGCCATGCAAGAACTGGGATGTTTTCAGCTTCCAAGAATTGTGTACAGATCCCTGACACATATCATGCTGCAACATGAGGTGATGGTCGTGGATGAATGGAACAACAATGGGCCTCAGGATCTCGTCATGTTATCTCTGTGCATTCAAAATGCCATAAATAAAATGCACCTGCGTTCGTTGTCCATAACCCCACCGCCACCATGGGCGACTCTATCCACAAAGTTGACGTCAGCAAACCGCTCACCCACACGACACCACATACGCTGTCTGCCATCTGCCCTGAACAGTGAAAACCGTTACTCATCCGTGAACAGAACACCTCTCCAACATGCCAAACGCCATCGAATGTGAGCATTTTGCCACTCAAGTCTGTTACGATGACGAACTGCAGTTAGGTCCAGACCCCAATGAGTACGATGAGCATGCAGATGAGCTTCCCTGAGATGGTTTTTGACAGTTTGTGCAGAAATTCTTTGGTTATCCAAACCGATTGTTGCTTCAGCTGCTCCGGGTGGCTGGTCTCAGACGATCATGGAGGTGAACATGCTGGATGTGAAGGTCCTGGGCATGTGTGGTTACACGTGGTCTGCTGTTGTGAGGCCGGTTGGATATGCTGCCAAATTCTCTGAAACCCCTTTGGAGATGGCTTATGGTAGAGAAATGAACATTCATTGCACGGGCAACAGCTCTGGTAGACATTCCTGCAGTCAGCATGCCAATTGCACGCTCCCTTAAACGTTGCGACATCTGTTGCATTGTGCTGTGTGATCAAAATGCACATTTCAGAGTGGTCTTTTATTGTGGGCAGTCTAAGACACACCTGTGCAATATTCATGCTGTCTTATCAGCACCCTGATATGCCACACCTGTGAGGTGGGATGGATTATCTCGGCAAAGGAGAAGTGCTCACTAACACAGATTTAGACAGATTTGTGAACAATATTTAATATACAGGTCCTTCTCAAAAAATTTGCATATTGTGATAAAGTTCATTATTTTCTGTACTGTACTGATAAACATTAGACTTTCATATATTTTAGATTCATTACACACCAACTGAAGTAGTTCAAGCCTTTTATTGTTTTAATATTGATGATTTTGGCATACAGCTCATGAAAACCCAAATTTCCTATCTCAAAAAATTAGCATATCATGAAAAGGTTCTCTAAACGAGCTATTAACCTAATCATCTGAATCAACTAATTAACTCTAAACACCTGCAAAAGATTCCTGAGGCTTTTAAAAACCGTTTCTCAAAACCGCAATCATGGGTAAGACTGCCGACCTGACTGCTGTCCAGAAGGCCATCATTGACACCCTCAGGCAAGAGGGTAAGACACAGAAAGAAATTTCTGAACGAATAGGCTGTTCCCAGAGTGCTGTATCAAGGCACCTCAGTGGGAAGTCTGTGGGAAGGCAAAAGTGTGGCAGAAAACGCTGCACAACGAGAAGAGGTGACCGGACCCTGAGGAAGATTGTGGAGAAGGACCGATTCCAGACCTTGGGGGACCTGCGGAAGCAGTGGACTGAGTCTGGAGTAGAAACATCCACATGCGTGTGCAGGAAATGGGCTACAGGTGCCGCATTCCCCAGGTCAAGCCACTTTTGAACCAGAAACAGCGGCAGAAGCGCCTGACCTGGGCTACAGAGAAGCAGCACTGGACTGTTGCTCAGTGGTCCAAAGTACTTTTTTCGGATGAAAGCTAATTTTGCATGTCATTCGGAAATCAAGGTGCCAGAGTCTGGAGGAAGACTGGGGAGAGGGAAATGCCAAAATGCCTGAAGTCCAGTGTCAAGTACCCACAGACAGTGATGGTCTGGGGTGCCATGTCAGCTGCTGGTGTTGGTCCACTGTGTTTTATCAAGGGCAGGGTCAATGCAGCTAGCTATCAGGAGATTTTGGAGCACTTCATGCTTCCATCTGCTGAAAAGCTTTATGGAGATGAAGATTTCATTTTTCAGCACAACCTGGCACCTGCTCACAGTGCCAAAACCACTGGTAAATGGTTTACTGACCATGGTATTACTGTGCTCAATTGGCCTGCCAACTCTCCTGACCTGAACCCCATAGAGAATCTGTGGGATATTGGGAAGAGAAAGTTGACAGACGCAAGACCCAACACTCTGGATGAGCTTAAGGCCGCTATCGAAGCATCCTGGGCCTCCATAACACCTCAGCAGTGCCACAGGCTGATTGCCTCCATGCCACGCGGCATTGAAGCAGTCATTTCTGCAAAAGGATTCCCGACCAAGTATTGAGTGCATAACTGAACATAATTATTTGAAGGTTGACTTTTTTTGTATTAAAAACACTTTTCTTTTATTGGTCAGATGAAATATGCTAATTTTTTGAGATAGGAAATTTGGGTTTTCATTAGCTGTATGCCAAAATCATCAATATTAAAATAATAAAAGGCTTGAACTACTTCAGTTGGTGTGTAATGAATCTAAAATATATGAAAGTCTAATGTTTATCAGTACATTACAGAAAATAATGAACTTTATCACAATATGCTAATTATTTGAGAAGGACCTGTAATGGGTCTTTTGTGTATGTAAAAAAAATGTTTCAGATCTTTGAGTTCAGCTAATGCAAAATGGGAGCAAAGTGTTGCGTTTATATTTTTGCTCAGTGTATATATACACATACAGTCCTGATCAAAAGTTTAAGACCACTTGAAAAATGGCAAAAAATCATATTTAGCATGGCTGGATCTTAACAAGGTTCCAAATAGAGCTTTAACATGCAACAAGAAGAAATGGGAGTGAGACAAAACATTTTTTGAGCATTCAATTTAATGAAAACAATGAATAAACTGAAACAGGCTGTTTTTCAGCTGATCAAAAGTTTAGGACCACACCTCCCAAAAAAAACTAAAAACCCCCCAAAACAGAAATCCAACTTCCAAACATGAACTCAGTAATGAGTAGCTCCGCCGTTATTGTTTATCACTTCAAAAATTTATTTCGGCATGCTTGATGCAAGAGTTTCCATGAGGTGAGTGGGAACATTTCACCAAGTGGTAAAGACGGCCGCATCTACTGTCTGGAACTTTGTCCATTTTTTTAAACTTCCCTTGCCATCTATCCCCAAAGGTTCTCAATTGGATTTAGATCAGGGGAACACGCAGGATGGGCCAAAAGAGTGATGTTATTCTCCTGGAAGAAGTCCCTTGTCCTGCGGGCATTGTACTGTAGCGTTGTCCTGTTGAAAAACCCAGTCGTTACCACACAGACGAGGGCCCTCAGTCATGAGGAATGCTCTCTGCAACATCTGGACATAGCCAGCGGCCGTTTGACGCCCCTGCACTTCCTGAAGCTCCATTGTTCCACTGAAGGAAAAAGCACCCCAGACCATTATGGCGCCCCCTCCACTGTGGCGCGTAGAAAACATTTCAGGTAGGATCTGCTTGTCATGCCAGTAACGTTGGAAACCATCAGGACCATCAAGGTTAAATTTTTTCTCATCAGAGAATAAAACTTTCTTTCACCTTTGAATGTCCCATGTTTGGTGCTCTCTTGCAAAGTCCAAACGAGCAGTTCTGTGGCGTTCAAGGAGACAAGGTCTTTGAAGCTGTTTTTTGTTTTTGAAGCCCTTCAGTCTCAGATGCCGTCTGATGGTTATGGGGCTGCAGTCAGCACCAGTAAGGGCCTTAATTTGGGTCGAGGATCGTCTAGTGTCGAGGATCCTCCGTCTCAGTGCTGATGAAATTTTTTGGGGTCTTCCATTTGACTTTTTTGTTCCATAACCCTCAGGATCATTTAAGAAATTCAAATGACTGTCTTACTGCGTCCCACCTCAGCAGCGATGGCGCGCTGTGAGAGAACCTGCTTATGCAGTTCAACAACCCGACCACGTTCAAAAAGGGAGAGTTTTTTTGCCTTTGCCATCACAACGTGTGACTACCTGACAGAAAATGACAATGAATCCACATCTTTGTACAGATTTGGCCTTTTAAAGGCATGTGGTCCTAAAATTTGGATCAGCTGAAAAACAGCCTGTTTCAGTTAAATCTTTATTTTCTATTAATTGAATGCTCAAAAATGTTTTGTCTCACTCTCATTTCTTCTTCTTGCATGTTGAAGCTCTACTTGGAACCTTGTTAAGATCCAACAATGTAAAATATGATTTGTTGCCATTTTTCAAGTGGTCTTAAACTTTTGATCAGGACTGTATATATTATATATATATATATATATATATATTGTTGTTGCAATACCAAAATTTCGATACCATAAAAAAGTATTGTGATACTCGATACCATTCGATACCACGCGAAAAAAATAATCAAACTGTACTATCCTATTTTGGGGGGGGGGGGGGGGGACGACGACAAGGTGCCGGCATTGAACCCCTCAGGTGCCGGCTATGTGATTCTGTAACTGGCACCCGCCACCTGTATCTGTATTAAAGGTTAATTATCATTGGTGGCCAGGCCGGGTACCTGCTATGCTGGCTGCTTGACTCTGGGGCTAGGGCTGATGCTGGGGAGGACACAAAACACTCAGGAGGAGGAGGCTGCCGCTGCCATTCCCCGAGTTCACTAGCTCAGACGGCTCAGCAGTTTATTACCTCCACCGTCCCTCCTCCTGCTTTAATTAGCCGCCCATTCATTGGTGGCAGTGGTGCGGGCAGCTTCAGAGCCTGCTCACTTAATTGGGCTCAGCGGCGGCTGCACCATAGGAGGGAGGGGGTTCCGTTTTTTTGCTTATATGTATATTATAGAGGACTAGGCATCCTCTTTGGAACTTAGCACTCCCCGCCCATCCCCCAGCCCTTGCTGTTTTTAAATCAGAGTGAAAATGGAGCTGGACCCTCCATGTTAGAGTAGGTCCCACCTGATAAGAAGCTACCTTGTCGTCTAGTAGGTGGGCCCGACATATTTTTGATCAATATTATGCGCTAAGAGCTTCTTCATTGCATTTGCAGTAAATATTGGCGTCATGTATTTGACCCTGTTCACACATTCACCTGTATACTCAGTCTTAGTGCACTTAGTGGTGTGCTGCTACTTTATTTGTTTGCTATATATATATATATATATAGAGAGAGAGAGAGAGAGAGAGAGAGAGAAAATGAGGCAGCACAGGGGGTTTAATCAGTAGAAGGGTGCACGGCCCAAAGGATAAGCAGTCCTTGAATACAAAAATATCAAAAATAGGCAGCACTCCAGGGATTAAATGAAAAAAACAATCACCTTTTATTCACCCATGTGGGCAGCGCTGCCCACATGGGTGAATAAAAGCTGATTGTTTTTTCATTTAATCCCTGGAGTCAGGGCCGTCTTTGCCGCAGGGCAAAAGGGGCAGCTGCCCCGGGCCCAGTTGCTCCTGGGGGCCCAAGGGAGCTCCGTTTCCCGAGTCCCGACTCCCAGTCCCACATCCCATTCTGATTCACACACTATGCGCAGCAGCGCCAGCAGCAGTCTTCACAACAACTTACAAGCGCTGGCAGCGCTGCTTAGCAAGCACGCGGGCGCCCCCCCCCACGTGGTAAAAGGGTGTGTGTGACTCACCGTCCGCAGCCTGGAGTGGCGCCACGGTGGAGCAGCCAGGCCAGCAGCAGGGAGTCCAGGGACTAAGCCTCCAGTCCAGAGCTAAAGGGATTGGGTGTGGAGTCACTCACAGCCTCACGTGACCAGACCAAGGCACCAGTGACTCACTCACCTAGTACCTACCTTACACAGCCAGACCTGAGACCTGCCACTGCCGCGCCAGGAGGGGAGGTGGTAGGTAAAGCAAAAAGCAGCACGCATATTAATTTTATTTTATATTCGAAATTTAGGACGGTCAGTCAGTCAGGTCACCCCGTCAGTCAGTCAGGTTAATTAATCATTAACCCCAGATGATACGATCCATTCATAAATTAGTGGGGGATAGAGACAGACGGCCCCAGGAGACATAAGGGGTTGGGTTGGGTTCGGTTCTCTCTGTCTGCTGCTGAACTGTGGCCTGGGGCCCCACCACCGGCCACATTTACTAATCTTTGCTCGCCTCAGGGTCAGGGGGGCCCTCATGGTGTCGGCTGGACTGGTCATTTTCACTAAGGAAGAATAGTTTAACCATTTATGTGCAAAAGAGAAAATAAGAAGTCAGCTCCAATCAGATATCATTCTGCACAAAGACCAAGAGTCTAGTTCAGAGATGGCGAACCTTTTAGAGACCGAGTGCCCAAACTGCAACCGAAAACCCACTTATTTATCACAAAGTGACAACATGGCAGTTTATCCTGAATACTACAGTCCAATATCATATACCTTCCATGTACTTTATCATTTAGCTATAATAGCCTGCCTACATTCAGTGCGCTGCCTGTGCTGTTCATAGTGCGCTGCCTGTGCTGTTCATAGTGCGCTGCCTGTGCTGTTCATAGTGCGCTGCCTGTGCTGTTCATAGTGCACCCTGTGCTGATGAATAGCAGGAAAAGTCTAAGGCCTATTGGTGCACCATAGACTTTTTCCAGAGTGCGGGTGCCCACAGAGAGGGCTCTGAGTGCCGCTTCTGGCACCAGTGCCATAGGTTCGCCACCACTGGTCTAGTTGGTCTATGTGCAGATATCTGATTGGAGCTGACTTCTTATTTTCTCTTTTGCACATAAATGGTTAAACTATAATCCTTAGTGAAAATAACCAGTCCACACCACACCATGAGGGCCCCCCTGAGCAAAGATTAGTAAATGTGGCCCCAGCCCACAGTTAAGCAGACAGAGAGAAGCCCTTATGTCTCTCGTCTCTTTAATAATCCACCAGTAATTTAAATAACCCCATTAGTGGGGGATTATTATAGAGACGGGAGACATAAGGGGTTGGGTTCTCTCTGTCTGCTGAACTGTGGCCTGGGGCCACCCGGCTGGCCACATTTACTAATCTTTGCTCAGGGGGGCCCTCATGGTGTGGTCATTTTTACTAAGGAATAAAGTTTAACCGTTTATGTTCAAAAGAGAAAAAAAAAGTCACTAAGTCAGCTCCAATCAGATATCTGCACATAGACCAAGAATCTGATTGGAGCTGACTTAGTGACTTATTTTTTTCTCTTTTGCACATAAACGGTTAAACTTTATTCCTTAGTAAAAATGACCACTCCACACCACACCATGAGGGCCCCCCTGAGCAAAGGGTGACACCAGCCATAGCAACGCCACTGCCTCTATCTGTAAGTCGCTGGAGTGCACGGCAGGCTCGCTTTTCTGAAGGAAGTGGAACTGTGAACTGTCTGAACTCTGAATTAATATTTTGTGTGTGTTGTGGTGGAGGCCGTGATTGCATGCTAGGGTGTGTGACGGTGGGATCCAGGGGGCCCAAGTAAATTCTTGCCCAGGGCCCAATCAATATTAAAGACGGCCCTGCCTGGAGTGCTGCCTATTTTTTATATATTTATATATATATATATATATATATATATATACACACACACACATTATATATATTGTAGGAAGGAGCAAGGGGCGTCATTGATGGAAGGTATGTGTCACCGAGGTTCCTGGCCTCGGTGAGGTAAGAGCCGGTATTTTCAAGTGTCAGAGGCAGCTAGTGCTGGTTGACATGTTGCTATTTTAGTATGGATGTAAGCTGATCCAGGCCGGCTCCTACTGGTAGCAGCCAAAGTGCTTTGTGGGTGGCTGCTCCCCACGTTCCAGGCCGGGTTTTGGTTTGGGATATAAAAGCACAGGCAGCACTGTCAGGTGGGGTGGATTATCCTTCATCTGACAGGGAAGCTGTGGAGTCTCTGTGTTTGAGATCTAAGGATGTGTGCCGTGCTAAAGGACTGAGAGCCGCATTGCTGGGAAGCAGGCCCCTAAAGTCTGTTGTGGGATGCTGGAGAAAAACTGCCAACAATGTGACATTTGTGTTCTGTGGACTTTCATTGTGTGAATGAACACCAAGACTCTGCAAAGTGTTGTTTTTTTTGTTTTTCCTTATGTGTGAATAAACACTGAACTACAGTATTTAAGTTAAAGACTTTGTGGTTGCCTCTATACTACGTCCGCTAGCCAGTCTACCAGAGCCAATCCCCACAATACAGTATATGTTGGTAAGGCTGATTAGTCAGCCTGCATTTGTGGGAGGGGCGGAGGCTCTTCATATACGAGTCACAGCCTCACTCACAGGCGTCTGTTTTCAGGTGCACAGCTGCCGCTGGGTGTCATTAGCAGACTAGCTTCTCTGGTGGTAGGAGTCTTTCTTTGCACCATGGAGCTTGTTATTTTGCTCTCTGCTACCATAGCATGCACGCGCCATACTACGCAAGTAGGTTGGGCTGGGGCCGTCTCTCCAGGCCGGTCGGATCCGACTTTGCTAGCGAACGGGAGGCTTCGCCTCAGAATCTGCTACCTCAGGTTTGCTCGTTTGGGCCTAAATACTTCCATTTGCTTTTCATTTTTGTTTGTTGGTAATAAGAGTTGGTTCCTATAAATCTTACAAGTTTCACTTTGCTTCGTTCATCTCGTATGAAAAGTTTCTTTACAGCAATCCGGCTGAAGTAAGAGTTACCCGGCTGCACCTGATGTCATGTTTGGAGATCGGACGCAGTGTTTATTGTTTGGGCCTTTTGCTGTAGCTGTTCCTTGCCATGTGTCTCCCCCCATCCCCTTTTCCCCCCGCTACCACCATCTTTAAACTTCATGTATTTCACTTTCGTAAGCCGTGTATCAGGGTGGGCTCCCCAGGATACAGCAAAGTCACAGACATGGAAGCAACACTGACACCAGCTTTATATGCAAGAATATAAACTTTACTTTGGAAACAGTATTAACACAAGTACAAACAGTATAAGTAATACCCCAGGCCCACAGTCACCGTCCCTGTCAGAGGGACAGGCCTAGCCTGCTGGCATACACAGCAGAGCCTACAAGTCGTACTGTGCCGCTATAGAAGACACACCTAACCGGTGGCAGACGCAGCAGAGCCTGCAAGTCAATTACTGCGCTGCAGTCCAGTACAGTAAGGCCTAACAAAGCTATAACCCTAACTAACTAGCTAATACAAGGCCTAGGCTAGTCTCTGTTACTTTAGGCGCCAAACAGTGAAGTACAATTGGTAATCAGCTGTACTGACCTGCGTCCGTTCTGGGCCCTAGGATGTCGCTTACCCAGGATGGCCACCAAGCTCTCAGCAACCGTGCGGCCTTGCTTGATGCTAAGGTTTTCTGTCCATACACTGGAACTGGTCTTCCTGGGACAACCTCTCTTTCAAAGTGCTGGATCCAGACAGGGGACAACAGATGCTCTCCTTCCTTTGAGTATCCATTCACTGCCGGACATCTGCAAGCCAGGATGGAATCGGATTCAGCCCCTCACAGCACAATCCTTCCACCATGTCAGATCAACACTTACTGGTTCACCCAGAAGCATGCTGACTGTGCTGCAAAACAGCGGCCTCTAGTGCCCGGAATGCCAAATGACAGCTCCAGTACAATTTAAACATAAATATACAGGCAGAGCTTATCCACAATCTCATACTTTCATGCTCCGCTGTTATCCTGAGCGGCATTTACACTTTCGGCTTTTATTTAATGTCTTATGCTGCATCCGCACGTCTTCACTGTACTGCACTTTGCTTCTCTTGGTTCGTATTCACTCAGATTGGTCTCACATTCAAGATGCACTCACCTGTTGGCTGTGACATCTCATTCCGTCCCCAGCCGACAGCCGGATCCGTATTACATGCCTGTTATTACATGTTGTATACTCTGCTTACAGCCATCGCTGCTACTGTTACTCCGTTTTCATGCTCTGGACGCACCACCCTGGTGTTCCCACCTTGCTCCACTCACAACCAGAGCTGCGTTTATACCAATTTTCATGCTCTGCTTATACCCAAAGTTGTGTTCACACTTCTACTGCTACACCAGGTTGTATACCCCACTCACCAAAGCCGCTTTCCATGTCTGCGGTCACATCAAGTTAATATTCCGTTCACATCCAAAGCTGCGTCCGCATGTCTGCTTTTCACATCTTGTCCTATACTCCTTTCACTACTAGAGCTGCGTCCACATGTCTGCTTTCGCATCACGTCAATACTCTGCTCACTTTCAGGTTGCATTTATACGTCTGCTTTATACCATGCTTTTCATGCGCTACCCATACTCAGAGCTGCGCCTATACCATGTTTTTAGGTACCACTCACATCCAAAGCTGCATTCACCCATTTGTTGTTACATCATGTGTTGTACTCTGCTCCCACTCAAAGCTGCATTCTCCTGTTTATTGCTACATCATGGTTTTGCTCAATCTCACCGGGGCAGTCTGCACCCACCGCTCTGGTACCTCTCTCCTGACAAACATAACTGCGTTCTTTTCAGGCTTACGTTCCCTTCCTCGGTGGTCTGTCACATTCCATAGGCCTAGTTTCTGTTTAATCCTGGTTCGTATTCACTCAGACTGGTCTCCTTTTACTTCTGGTTCGTATTCACTCAGATTGGTCTCCTGCCCCAGTTCACCAAACAGCTCCTCAGCGGAGGTCAGTGGGCCGATAGGAGTACGTTTCCTGCTATGTTTTCACAAGCTGTTCATTTGTTTGTCACGATATGAGACTTCTCTTAGCGAACTTGAAATGCCTCAGGCATTTCATGTTTACGTTTATGGTTCGCGGTGGTTAGTGTTTTATGTACGCACGTGCTTCGGATTACTAATGTCTATATTTTTAACGCCTGTCGGCAGTCATGTTCCTTAGGCCACCTTCTAGCCAATCCAATCATTCAAGTCGCTTCATATGCCATCAGGTCCGGCTTACGTTTTAATTACATATCGTCACCGCAACGTCATCCCTCTGGCTTCGGGGGCCCTATGACCAATCCGGCCTCATGGCTCCGGGGGCCCCTTGACCGCTTTTCATGTTTTGTTTGTTAAGGGTACGACATGGTTGTAGGCTGGTTAGTGTCCCAGGTTTCTGTTGGAGGTTATGCGAGTCCATGTCTTTGTCTTTCTAGGTTATCGAGTCCCGGTTGCTTACTAAACCCGTTGGGTTAAGGCCCAATCTTTTCCCCAGCCGTCCTTAATTCTAAGGTTCGCATCCCGGCGGCTGCCCGGCCCCATGGGCCCCTGGTGGTTGCTTCAGCCCCATGGCTTCAGGGGTCTGACCAATGGTTGTCTGTCCACCTGTGCAGCTATGCTTTTGAATGACTCATATCTTTACCTGCTTGCCAGCTTATGTTATTCATTTTAGATAATGTCCGTTATTATCTCAATTTTTCTGTCACGTTTCCCTTCGTCTTTTCAGGTCATGCTTCGGCCCCATGGCTTCGGGGGCCCGACGACTGCTTCGGCCCCATGGCTTCGGGGGCCCGACGACTGCTTCGGCCCAATGGCTTTGGGGGCCCGACGACTGTTTTCAAACCTGCTGGGCTGATTGCCTGGTTGGTTGTCCATCTGTGCATCTAGGCTGATTTGGCCCCTATGTATCGCACACATACCTGCTTCCCTAATTTCCTAATAATCCATGTTGATCGCTCCATGTTGATCAATGGCTACGGGGGCCCGACGACCTGCTTCGGCCCCATGGCTTCGGGGGCCCGACGAGCTGCTTCGGCTCCATGGCTTCGGGGGCCCGACGACTGCTTCGGCCCCATGGCTTCGGGGGCCCGACGACTGTTTTCAAACCTGCTGGGCTGATTGCCTGGTTGGTTGTCCATCTGTGCATCTAGGCTGATTTGGCCCCTATGTATCGCATACATACCTGCTTCCCTAATTTCCTAATAATCCATGTTGATCGCTCATTTTATGTTTTGACCGCAAACTGGTCCGGTTCGCCCTACAGCATTATTGTCATGTCTTACGCAGATATTTAGTCTTTCTTTAATTGTTCATGCTTTCGTTCAGGTCCTGCCAGAGGACAAGTAGGGCAATTTGCTCTAGCATTTCAGTCTCTGATTGTAGTCGATCATATCTTGTCAACCAGGTCCCCGCGCAAAGTCTTTGCCTTTTTACCACGACCAGGAATTCATTTTCGCCAGTAGCTTTATTGCATTGCATTCCCTCACTCATGGGAGGGCATAGACAGAATCTTGTATATTATGGCTTCATAGCTTCTTGCCGCACTAACCTCCGTCTCCCTACAACCACGTTGAATCGGATTTTGGACAAGGTCCAGCATTTTCTCACGGTAGAAGATTCAGATAGTAGGTCGGTCTTCACGTCTCAAGCGTAAAAACAATTCTCAGGGGCGCACAGTAGAACAAAGCGCGGATAGCTGTTGTCTGGGTAACTATTCAAGGATTCTCTTCCTATCTACATGGTTCTTTTTGGCCCTCATTCCTGCATAGTCTAGGCAGTTAGGTTTTGGTCCCACGATCTCCTGACGCTAGGGCATTGCCAGTACTCGCACTAGAACCAAACTTTACAAGTTTCAGTTGGTTTTTATGATCCATTTCACAACATATTCTCGGTCCTCCATTCCGCTTTGGTGCAGTATCCGCAATATTGAGCATCATGTCTCTGGCCTTGTCATCCACAAGATGGGTTGTAGGTTTCCTACTGGTCTTGCCTCACATACCTGCAGTTGGCTTGGGGATTAGTTTGTACATGCCATTCAAATTCCTTTTCTACCCTACTTGGCTTGGTTTTTGCCCACTTATAGGCCTACCCACGATCATGGCTTAGGGCACACAACAAGCCATTTAGTCAGGTCAGCTAAGACACGCCTAGCTGGGTTAGGTTGTTCCTGTTGTTTTCTCCCTAGGGTTCTTCGGATACCTCTTGGCCGTAGCCATGACCACAAATATATATAAAGACCTACAGCTACATGTGCATACCCAGGTCATGGAAATACACATGACCATTTAATTGACAAAAAAATCTTTATTGAATACAATTAATAAAAAACATACAATGGAGTCTGCATGATTCAGTGGAATAAAAACATACACAATGGGGGACCAATGGGAGGGGGCTGGTAATACATGATAGATATAAGTAGAGCAACAAATCTAATGAACATGATTTTAACCAAAATGTACACAAAGTAATTTACAGCAATATCTATTGATGGTAAAATAGGCTAGGGTTCAAATCTCCCAAAAGAGTAGTGCATATAACGGCTTCCAATCAGTTAAAATGCATAGTAGTGCCACACAACAACAGTGCCAGGGAGATCAAGAGTATCAAAAAGCTCCTCTGAAGTTCATGAAAACGATCTAATAGCAAAAAAAGAGTCCCCTCACTTACCCAAAGCGTATGTATATGTATATGTGTATATATATATATATATATATATATATATATACCTCCCCCCCTATAACTGGTTGAGGGGGGCAGACTGTTATACATGTAATGGTAAACTTTTGAAACTCTTAAGTATTCTACACTCCCCACAGTCTCTCCTTTTAGGAGACCTATCCAGTCTGTATTTACCGGGACAACCAACTCTTAGCTTATCACTATTTCCTGACTTTTCTTTGTACCCTTTCTCTTTAGTATTTTCTCACACCCCTTTCCTCAACCTCCTAGACTTCCTTTGCTCTCCTCTCTTAACCTTGTTTCATTCCTCCTACTGTCTTTCCTCTTCGCTTCCACCGTTAACAATATTCATACACTCTGCAACTCAGGAGCAAATGGGCTCCCAAAACCTCTCTCTTAGGCTATTTTCACACTGGCGTTTTAGCTTTCCGTTTGTGAGATCCATTCAGGGCTGAAAAGGAAACAGATGGAAAAGGAAAAGGATCCGCTCAGAATGCATCAGTTCATTCTCCATTCTGCTTTGGAGACGGACACCAAAATGCTGCTTGCAGCGTTTTGGTGTGCGTCTGATGAAACTGAGCCAAACTGACCCGTCCTGGCACACAATGTAAGTCAATGGCACAATCTGACACAATGGAAAACTGATCCGTCCTCCAATGACTTTCAGTGGTGTTCAAGACGGATCCGTCTTGGCTATGTTAAAGATAATACAACCGGATCCGTTCTGAACAGATGCAGACGATTGTATTATCTGAACAGATCCGTCCATGATGGATCCGCACAAAACGCGAGTGTGAAAGTAGTTTAAACTGCAAGGGCCAACATAGCCCTGAAATGCGATCCATTGTTCTAAACCTCTATATAAAAATATAAAAAATAAACATTTTCAAGTAGCCATCTTGCAGCAGACTCATCTCTGCTCAGTTAAACCACTTAAACTTGAATTCATGGCTTTCTTCTGCCTGAAATCCTGCCGCACCAGCATTTTAATCTCATGTTTCACTTCATGAGAGTTTATGTACTCTCGCACTGATGGTTTTATGGTCCTTTTCAAGGCGAATATTGCTTCTCATATTCATACTTTCACCTCCCTTAACTTACTTAACAATATATACCATTACTTAAAACTCATAGGTGACTTTGTTGGTGGGGTGTTTGTTGTAGCAGGGACTAGATCTTTTCTTGTCAAGGCGGTCCTCCCACCTGTCCTACTTCTTTTGTTGAATTAACAGACCCCTGCACAACCACCAATTGATAGACTCCTGGGCGGGAATTTATCATTATAGATGTATTTGAGGTTAGTTTTTAGATTGGAGTTGCTATACGCACCTGTGCCAAATTTGTGAAAATGGAGCACAGTAATAATAAATTTGGTGCAATTGCAATGTGGTTGTGCCTATTTCAGTAAAGGTATGCATGGGGGATGCCTGGTGTGGAATTGCAACTTTTTATAAAATCACTTATAATAAATAAGACAAGTTGTGATCAACAAGAAAAACCAATTTGTCACTCAACTTCTAAGGCACAGGCAGCCAAATGTCACCACCGGTTGAGCGCCATCAATAGTGACATTTTAATGTTAAAAAAAATGGGGTAACATATTTGATAAATTCCCCCCTCCGGTGTCTATTACACCCATCTGACCAAGACTTGGACTATTTTTGCAAACATTGTGACTTATAGCTGCTACAATCTGTGGAAACTGACAATATTAAATGGGCTATCCAGATTTTTTTTATTTTTTTTGTTCACAACGTTAAGCCCAAAACTTGTGTACGTCTTAAAAGTGAATGCAAGCAATAGAAAACCTCTTGTCCTAAATGCAGTGGGCTATAGATGATATAAGAATTTCTCTCATATAAAAGAACTATACCTAATCTGCTCAGCTCCTGCTGCTCTATAACATGTTGCCTGCAGATTGCACTAAATTTAGTGGTGACAGGTTCCCTTTAAGTCTGTCATGGGGAGGTAGGGAAGCGCGCACCCCTGACTGCCACCCACGCCTCTCTCCCTGCCTACTTGCACGATCCGTCCTAGGTAACGGTGCACAACTGGACGACAGTCCCTAACCTGGGTAAGTGCAGGGTAAGGAAAGGGAGGAACAAAGACAAGCAACAGGACACACAGAACACAAAGCAAGATGAAGCAAACTGAGGTCAATACCAGGAGAGGACGTCAGTACACAAGCAATAAGCAATAGTATCGCCGAGGTCAAATTGCAAGGAGGTCAAGTTAAAGTCCAGGGGAACAACAGGAGAGAGGTCAGGAATGGAAACCGAGGTCAGAAGATCCAAATAACACAAACGTAGCAGGTAGGTAATACAGACCCAATAACAGGCAACCTGTGGCCAAGTGTGCGCGGCCGAGTCCTCCCAGCCCCACCGTTGTCATGGGAACAAGGACGCAACTCGCGTCCTCGCTCTTCATCTCGGGAAGGGTGCTGGCGATGCTGCAAAGCAAGCGCGCATCGCCGGTCCCTAGTAACAAAGTCATTCACAAATATATTGGCCTCTAGATTGGCACCACTTCTTGGTGACATAATTTCTGGACTAAGTAGGATTCATGATAGGAAGAGAGGGTAAGGAGTAAGGACAATACCAACAAAGTTGCAGAGAAGGCCTTGAACATGTGAACTGGTTCTTTATGAAGAAAACACTTCAGCCTTAGAAATAATATGATGACGTGCATTTTGTCCTTCTAGTCCACTCACACTACAAAAGTCTTGTAATGGCACCCACCAGAGCTACCTCCTTTTGCCCTTAATTTTTATACTCACTCTTGAACCTTTCCACTGACGTGTCCAAACACATTTCTAGTTCCTCAATCCAGGGTGTGAAGTACAGAGTGGCAGCTCTGTTATTCTTCATTGCCAATAAGTTATTATCACTACCGAATCTAATGTTGGAGTTTTCAGATTTATTTTCAGCTCCCCAATTTTAAAATGAATCTCTCTGAGGCCCTTAAACATCACTCTCTTGTCCTCTTTGGCATGCACCTGTGATGGAGTATTTACTGCTCTAGCTAGTCCAAGGGTACTTTTTACTTTGTTTGGCCAGTGTCATTTTCTTGAAATGAACATACTACCGAGAATATTATCTCTCTTACACACTTTGCCAGCAAAAATTTCCTTTTTCATTTTTAGCACATAGTCACCATTCAGAACTCTTGTGTGCCAACAAACTTGCTAGAATTAAATACAGTTTACTTTGCAGGCCTAAAGATTGTGCAGAAATAGATCTCTTACCAGGTGGCCACACATTATTCTTACATTATTCATTGGTGCTACCAAAGCTGTTTGGGTCCAATCTGAAGAAAGCTTTTCTAAGATACCTCCTTCTTTCTCTGGTTAAATCAGGCACATTTAGATCATCTATGAAACCCTCCTACTATAGGACTGATAATCAGATGCTGTTCATATTTACTTAATCCATCCCTTTTATTTCTGATTTTAGGCAATCCAGACTTTTCTTCTGGACTTGATCACTCAGTACATGGATGTCAAACTCATGGCCCTCCAGATGTTGCAAAACTACAACTCCCATCATTCCCTGATAGCTGTAGTATGCCCAGGCATGATGGGAGTTGTAGTTTTGCAACAGCTGGAGGGCCACGAGTTTGACATCCCTGACTCAGTATTTAGGTCCTGGATTTCTGAGGGTCAATTCAAAGTTATAAACTTCAGAGAAAGCATGAATGCTCCTCCCCAGAAACACTCTGTCCATAATGCAACCAAATCCCTTGGGATACTGAAAAATATGGCAACTGTATCATTTATTTTCCACGCTACCTCCTAGTGTTAATTTCACTAGTGACCCTTTTCCATGAAGACCTTTGTATGGGGTCCGGCCCCATTCACCACAGCTTATCAATGAAGGTTTCCATTCACCTTCAATAGCTGTTGGCCAAAACCCTGCGCAACCAACAGCTGTCTCCCAAATGTATTTACCATTGAAACCTACATATAGTTATGCTGCTCTTTTTAATTAAAACTATTTTTTTTTAAATTGTCACAATGAATCAGATAGTTTTACTGACTTTAAGCAATAGGCTGAGCAAATATAGTTCTAGTATGTCTTTACTGCATACAGTATATCTCATATCTATCTATTTAGATGGCTTTATCAGATAATGCAAGAAGTTGGTTACTGCAGTAACATGGATCAAACCTTTTTAGTGCATAGAGGAAATGGTGACTAAAGAACAGCTGCAAATAAATCATATTGCTGCCATTCCTTGTTGCGGTGTGCTGAAAACTGTGTAAGCATACTGCTTTTGATGTATATGCCAAGAAAAAGGACCTGACTAGAAACGGAAAAGGCAAACATACTGGCCATAGTGAATATTGCTGCTCATAGGATGCATTCTTCTAATCAAGAAATCTATAATAATTTGCCATTCACAACCATTTAGACACTTGTCAAAACCATTCCTAGATTACTTTTGAACTTGACACCTTAACATCTGTGAAATATATCTTCATGACCTCTCTTGTTGTTATTTTTTGGGTTAACCCCAGCTTATATGTTGCTAAGGCACAAGGACATCACAGAAAGAGGGTCCCTCAGTAGGACCCCATCTATGAGCCAAAGCCATTCTATAAGACCAGCTCCCGATCTGGCAGACATAGGCCAATCAGGCCAATGCTAATACACATCAAGTATAGCCCTTTGATCTTAAAGGAGTTGTCTTATAAAGATATTCCCAGTTCAAATGTTGTATGTGCCACAACACAGAGCCATTCTCTAAAACCAGTCCCTGTTCTGGCAGACATTCGTGTATGACATGGACAGCCACTATGTAATACTACATCTCACTTGCTGTGGTCACAGACCTGTAAAGTCCTATGGGACTTAAAAAGTAGTGGAAGAAGCTGTAAGGAAGCTCCAAAACCTGTATTAGTTACATTTAGATGATATCATGGACTGTGCAGATTTCACTCTATGCGTTCCAAACAGTGAAATCCACGGTGGAAATCAGCAGTAGAAATTGATATGCTGAGGATTCACAATCCATGCCGCACTTTCATTTCCACCTGGATTATGTGTCATTTCTTTTTTTAATGCAGTTTGTGGATGGGATTTGGTTAAATCTCATCCACTTTGCTGCTATTGTAAAATGGTCCAGATTGTCTGCCCACAATTCTGGGGGGAAGAATCTGCAGCCCATACACCTCATAGACTTTCACAAGCACCCACTTCCCTGTGCCTCCGATTATATACTGGGGGTTCTTCTCTGTCTGATTCTGACAAATACAATCATGTCAGACTCTTTTGGGGAGAATAGTTCTGTAATAAGGAGCGCCATGGCGTGCCTATAGCTTTGTAGTACAGAGCTGCAGGGGCTCCATGTGCCTTTATTCAGTCTCTGTGAAGGTCTCTGAACAAACGCTACAAACCCGATAACCATGAAGATGTATGGATGCTTCTCTGTAGCATGTCCAGGAAGACTTGTGAAGGTAAGATGAATGCAGCGAAGCAAGGACTGGTCCTGGAGAAGCCTGCTTCTTTCCAACGGTACAACTCTCATCCTAATTATCTACGTAAGAAGTCTTGGAGCCGAGCACTATGGCTGCTGTCAGCTAATTATAATATGTAATTGATTATGAAATTTTATTATCATATATATATATATATATATATATTTATCATAATTTATGATCCAATCCCATAATGAATTAGCGAATGAAACAGAAAATTGTATTTGAGAATACATACGCTCTTTGTAGTATTCAGTTTTACATTTGGCCGGGAGCTACAGCTTTAACATTTAGACAAAGTGGAAGTTTTCCGATACCCCTCATATAACACACTCAACTAAGAATACAAATGCCTGCAAATTCCTTTTCAATATCAATATAGATATATGGATGGAAAGTTTACCCATTATATAGAATTTATTTACCAGAGGAGAGATTAAGGGACTATTCTCCAGCGCGTCTCATTTCTCCCAAAGTCATGATTCTCGGCGTAGCTCATTCATCTGGTGCGGAGCTATTTAAGACATTTTATCTGTCCCAGGTGAAGGGAATAATAACCTTTGATGAAAAGATGCTTAAGCGAGTTGTTTTTCAATTGGTGCCTGGTGCTGGAATGGTAAATGCTTGTCTCCTGTGCCTTATTTTGGAGTTTTTACATATGCACATTTCTAAAAGTGATGGCATAAAGGATTGTACATCATTTAAAGGTAATGAAAGTTACATGTCATGCACAAAATATTGGCTTCTTTTTGACTAAAATTGTATAATAAATACACTTTTGCCGTCACCACTTTGTCTAAGTGTCTGTAGAGAACAATAAATAGGGTACAAGCTATAGCTGACAGTGTTTTTCTTAATTACATTCAGTTGTTATGTATCTCACAACTGTACGTGCAGTCTGGTACCCTGGACTAGTAACATGATTTTCATGTATGCCTCCAGAATGACGACCAGGCAGCAAATAAGCCTTTTGTACTGAGGCCAATAGAGGAGCATGACCCTGAGTTTTTCACTGTAGTTATTCATAAAGGAGTCTTCAACAAGCCTGTTGGCTGAGGAGCAGCTCGATACTTGACTGATAACCTCGGATTTCCAATGTCTTGAATAGATCAAAAATGATCACTCTAGACAAGCTGGTAGCAAGTAGGTGAAATTGCCACAATAAGGAGTCCAGGGTCCAGTGCAAGTTCATGGTGACTGGTCAGAAGCTGACGTTTTAGAGATTGCCTGGAGTTTCACTTTAAACCTGGACTATAGTTTCCGATCATTGTGATGCCCGTGCTGTGTGCGTGGGCTCTTAGAAATGTTCCTAGAGTTACTGCTTTAAAAAATGAATGAGGCAAAAAAATGTGTAATTAAACATTCCAGTACATCTACCCCCCAAGTTCACAGGCTTCCCACCTCTGCAGCCTCAGATGCTAAAGCCCTCATTAGAGAACACATTAGACACGTCACAACTTTTCTTTTTTTAAGATTATTAATAGTCACTTTTGAACTAGTTTCTCAGAAACTGAAGATAAAGGAGCACACTTATTAGGAACAGTTTTTAGATAGTAGTCTATAAAATAAGATTGTTGAAGTTAACACCTTCTAATAAACTTTGCCCATTTGGTCTGTCCTAAAGGTCAGATAATGAGTCAGAACATGACATAAATAGCGAAATGTTTTGTGCAAAGTTTGACTTTTTGATGCCCAAAAACTGTTGCAAGGCTGTTAGTAAAATCCTACCATTTCCCCCACCCCGCCCAGGCTGTTTCATTTTCTCAGCATTTTAAATCGATAAGACTCTGTTCATACTTGGTTGGGGTTTATTTTTTACAAATAATAGCGGAGTCTGCAGAATAATTTTTCCTGCCAAAAATACCTGTACTTAGCACAACTCTGATGAACCCCTGTATAGAGCAATGGAATCCGTCCATCGGCCCAGACCCACATACAAGTTACTGATCTGAAAGCAGTGCCATGTGCTTTACACATGTATTACTAAGGAAGAGTGCCACCACATTTTTAGGCATTATTGCAACAGTTCCTGGCACACTGTAGGTGATTTAGTATCACTAACATATCTTTTGCTGCTTTTGTTCATTTTAAAGGGGTTTCCAATATTTTAATATTGATGACCTATCTTCAGGATAGGTGGGGTCCGACACCAGGCACCCCCGCCGATCAACTGGTCGAAGAGAAGGACGGCATTCAGACAACCTTCCCTTCATTGATTACCTGTTCATCGTCAACAGTGCAGCCGTGAGCAGGTGTAATTACAAGCCACACCATGCATCTCAATGGGACAGCTCTTTACTTCACACTTGATTAGAAAAGAACCATCCCATTGAAATAAATGGGTCAGCTTGTAATTACAACTGCTCACCCCTGCGCTGGTGACAAACAGAGCGCGGCCTTCTCTTAAACCAGCTGATCGGCAGGGGGGGCTGGGTTTAGGACCGCTGCCAATATTCTGAGGATAGGTCATCATGATTAAAATCCCGGAAAACCCATTTAATAGCCCCAGAAAAATGTCTTTTGAGACATATTCAAATTAGTTGAGGGGCTGTTCCCAGGGCTAACTGTGTCCAGGCACTTCTATCTCCTCTGAGCCCAGCTCCATCCCTTGATATCTTCTCTTCACATCCGTCAGCTAGTTCCTTGATAAAATCTAGCGCAGGCTGGATTTGTCTCACATTTCTGGGCCCCCCAAGTTCTGTCACAACTGAATGGGCCTAGTAAGCGCCACTCTCAGCTTAGCAGTGCAGCCTGGGCACTGTTGCTACTGCTTTACAGCAGGGGAGGTTAGCGGGATGATATGGGCGGAGATCCACTTGTGAGAGGAGAAGCTTTGCAGGGCTCCAGACACAATTTTGCTTGGGGCTCCAGAAATGCCAAACCCGCACATGACTACAGGGCACCAGGAACTGTTTAATGCATAAAATTGTGATGACAGACTCCCTCTAAAAATGGCAACCAATGACTAATGTGACTGGTATCTGATAATTAACAAGCTTTGTCTATTGCCCTAGCTTTTAAATAAATACTATTTGACCATTTTCCCATTTGGAGTGGAAATGATACTAAATATTTGTATTACGGTTTAACAGAATTTCTACTATTTGTACACATAATATATTAGCTCACTGTGGGCACTTGTACTACAAATATTTCCTTATTGCAAAATCAACCTGCCCTTGAACTGTCTTCAGACTTTCACATGTAACATCCTCCATGCCGCATTGTATAGACAACCACTAACACTTCAACTTCGGTTTAATCTGTCCCCAAAACAACCATAATGGCTGCAAAAAAGACACAGATTAGGTAATTTCTACCTCTGTACTCATTGGCACTGTAGCAGTAAGCCTGCAAGGGTCCAAGTGCTGTAGCTAAAGAATACTGAGGACTCCTAAGCTCTGTGATACAATGGAGAGGACTAAATAAGTTGTGGACTTAGGGTCCATTCAGACGTCCATAAGTATTTTGCGGTCTGCAAATTGCGGATCCACAAAACACGGATACCGGTCAGCCCTATGATAGAAATCCCTATTCTTGTCCATGATTGTGGACAAGAATAGGACATGCTCTTTCTTTTTATGTGGGGCCACAAGTGTGCTGTCCGCATCTTTTGCAGCCTCATTGAAATGAATGGGTCCACATCCAACCCGCAGATGCGCACCCAGAACTATGGACATGTGAATGGACCCTAACTATAGGAAATGCAAGATAAATATGACATATTCCAATTTTGTCTGTCTTTGCCAGATTTAAAATCTATCCTTTATAATAATAATAATAATAAAAAAATAAATATTCCAACTCCACACGTGCACAGATATTACTGGGACTGGGAAAAGGAAAGAGACAACTGCATCATCTTTGTGGATACAGTCCACATCAGTAAAGACGACAGATTGCAAATCACATTTCCAAACCTCGCCAATTGGCTAACTGATGCCTACATCTACACAAGAGATCAAATACCAATACTATACTACTAGCAGTAATACAAAGTAACGGTGCCAATACATCTTCTATAGCTGTCAGCTGAAAGCTATTCCTCCCGACTCCCCCATACACATCCATGCTGTTTTCTTAAAGGAAATGTGTCACCATTTTATCTGCCAGTTAAAACCAGATAGTAACACACATCCCTTTTTTCTAATTTGTTTTTATTTTCTGATTGTAGATTTTTATTTTATTTTATTTCCTGAACATTATTATGGGGACGGCCATCTTGCCTGAGCTGTTCTTAACAGCGTTTACAAAGCATTAAAAAAAATAGCTTTATGGCAGCCCCAAGGTCCATAGACACAATGGACTGAAGGGGACCTCATTGACTTCTATGGGAGAGTTTCCTAGGCATGCTCTATGCCCTGTGCAGAGGACTTTGTGCAACCGTGCATTTATTTTCAATGGTAAGAGGGGAGAAAGCCGTTCCCAAATCCCTGGCCAGAACAAAAGCATTGGGAGTTGAAATTTAACTTGTCTAATCCTTCTTTCTCCCAACAGAGAGGTGGGAGGCCCGCACACACATTAGATAGTTGAAAGTTTTGGCTTATGATGACCAAATATGTATATGGCCTTAAGGAGGACCTTTCACTGGTCCTGACATTACAATATTAGTATCTGGTAGAGTAGGGCATTATCAGTAGATGTCCATGCACTTTTTTCAGATGCGCTGTTCCGTTCCCCCTCTGTGCCCCCCGTTCTCTTTTGTCGCCCTGTATGCTAATTAATAGCATCAGTACAAGGAAGAGGAGACGGCTGTGTTTCTCTAGGGGCGTCTCATTCTCCCTGGGGGAAAAAAAGCTCACCTTCTCCCTGGCTATGACGCGGTCTGCTGCGATTGGGCAGCTCATCTGAAAAAACGACATCTACTGATCATGCCCTCAGTAGATCATTTCCCAAACTCGCGTTCGGTTCCAAGGTACTACTTGGAACCAAACCCGAGTTTGGGAAATGTTTTTGTACAGAAGAAATTGATACATGAAGTTATTATGTGAAGTCTCGCGAGACTTCACAAAGTAATAACTTCGGCTCATAGGAGCCAATACATTCTAATACTGTACAGAGCGCTCTCTCTGTACAGCATTCAAACAAACGATTCGCTCATCCCTACTCACAATAGATGATGGTCACAGCCACCCTCCCGACCTGCACAGGTCACTTGAACACTCTCTCATAAACAGGGCCGTATTTGCCACTAGGCACCGGAGGTCCAATGCACGACACCACTGTGAATTGTTGTTCACTGTAGCACTGTTGCACTTTAGTGGAGCAGTGATAAGGGGGATTCAGGGCATGGGCAAAGCAGGGCCGATACAATAAGTACCGTACTTCCTAGGGTACATCGTTTAAAGGGAACCTGTCATGTGGATATTTGATTATAATCTAACTAATTATATACAATCATTAACTACTAAAAAGTACCTTAGATGTATTCACTTACTAGTGTGACAGATGGTTACCTCATAATATACACACAAAGATGCCGCATGCTAATGAGCTGATTCGAGTCCAGCGTGATGTCATTGAGTCCAGCGTATATATTTAATTCAGAGCTATAGCCACTCCCCTGCCCACCTGCTGCTGATTCATATGGAAAATAACTGTCAATCAGCAGCAGGTGGGTGGGGAGAGTCAGGAGCTCATGAATATTCAGGACTCATCATTATCAGCTGGAGCTTTTCAATACAAGATGTTGGCAGATTGACTGGGTCAATTAAAGAAAGTGACCCAGCATTTTGCTAAGAGAATCAGTCACTTATATATGTTGCCCTTACTTAGGACACCATAAAACTGGTGTTTGGGTAAAAAAAAATGGTTTGGGTAAAAGTTATAGCGTTTACAAACTATTTACAAAAATGTGAATTTCCGCATTTATTCTTTTCAGTTTGTAGACTCAGGAGTCATGGAAGTAGGGGGTAGCAAGAAGAAAAACAGCAATTCCGCAGTCTTTTATGCGTACATGATATTAATCGTGTGATGTTTGATTACTGCATGACGGCATAGGATAGGTTTAACAAGTGGCCTTATAACACAGCTAGCATTAATGTCATACAGTGCCCAGGGGCGTACCTGGAGGGACTGTTTAATGTGATGTTGTCCTCACGCACCACATTATAACATTTTCTGTAGTGATTCTGTTTGTGGTGTTCTTATGTGGAGTCATTATGGGAGGGGGATTGATTAGGAGATGGCACCACTGATGACGCCATGCCCACCAAACTCAGCTGTCTAAGAGAGTGAAACATACCACCATACAGATTAATGGCTAATAGTGTGACACAGCTATGATAAATACCAAGACTAAATATATATAAAATTCAGAAACAGTATTCAGGTATTATCCGTTTATCCATGGTAGTGATGATCAATGATGGTATAGAGGTGTTAGGCTAGTTTCACACCTGCAGTGTGAATTCAGGCTGTTCCTACAGAGAATTCACTGAATCCGGCACTGTCAGATGCCGACAGAATGCCCGCCAGCCCCATCAAATATAATAGGGTCGGGCAGAGATCCGGCCGCATTCCGGCCAACAATGCAGAGTCATGACAATAACTGGTGATTATAAATGTGCCTATAATACGGGTGTGTTGAAGGTTTACAACAGCCTGATGTGTAAATATGTCCTGCCCATAAAAAATCTGTCTATTGCGTCTATGACCCATGTCGTTGCTGTCAGTGCCAGGAAGTTTTGTTGCCAGTGTGAAAACTGCACCGTTTAAGGATGATTTTCTTTCAAATATAGTGACATTGAAAATTTAAAATATCGCCAAAAATGTGATTGAAACAATTAGCCATTTTCTGATAATACATTCCTTTTAACCCCTTACCGACATATGACGTAAAAGTACATCATGGCAGCAAGTGACTTGCCGCATTTTTAAGTACTATTACATCATGGTGATCAGGCGGGCACCGGAGCGGTGAGTGCCCGATCACTGCAGGGGCCCAGCAGTCCCTAATAGCTGGGCCCCTGCTGTATCCAATGGCATCGCTGTAAAAGCTGATGGCGGGCGGATTAACCCCTTCTATGCTGCGGTCAGCGCTGACGGCGGCATAGAAGGTGCATGCGGCGGGGACCCAATAGGTGACAAGGCAGCTCGATGCCGGGCAGAGGCTGCCCAATGCCTTGCACGGCATCGGGACCTGCCTTCTACGGAGGACGAGGAGATCTAGCCTCAGGCTGGGTCTCCTAGGCAACCTGTTAGTGTATGACTCAGTGTAATACACTAACAGGCAATGCATTACAATACAGATGTATTGTAATGCATTGCAGAGGGGATCAGACCCTCAAAAGTTGAAGTCCCAGAGTAGGACAGAAATAAAGTATTTTTTAAAAAGCAAAAAAAAGTGTTTTTAATAAAAAATATAAAGTGTTAAGTAAAAAAAGAGAAAACGCCCCTTCCCCCTGATTTTATAAAACAAAAACATTGGAAAAAAACACACATATTAGGTATCACCGCGTCCGTAACGACCGGCTTTATAAATATATCACATGATCCACCTCGTCCGATAAACACAGTAAAAAAAAAAAACTGTGTAAAAAAAGCAATTTTTGTCACCTTACATCACAAAAAGTGCAACACCAAGTGATCAAAAAGGCGTATGTCCCACAAAATGGTACCAATAAAACTGTCACCTCATCCCACAAAAAATGAGCCCCTACATAAGAAAATCGCTCAAAAAATATAAAAACTATAGCTCTCAGAACATGGAGAAATGAAAACATTTTTTGTTTAAAAAAAAGCTATTATTGTGTTAAAGTAAAATAAAAAAATAAAAAAGTATACATATTAGGTATCGACGCATCCGTAACAACCTGCTCTATAAAAATATCACATGACCTAACCCCTCAGCCGAACACCGTAAAAAAATAAAAATAAAAACAGTGCCAAAAAAAGCCATTTTTGTCACCTTACATGACAAAAATTGCAACACCAATCAAAAAGGCGTATGCCCCCCAAAATAGTACCAATCAAACCTTCACCTCATCCGGCAAAAAATGTGACCCTACCTAAGACAATAGGTCAAAAAATAAAAAAGCTATGGCTCTCAGACTATGGAGACACTAAAACATAATTTTTTTGGTTTAAAAAAATGCTATTATTGTGTAAAACTTAAATAAATGAGAAAAAGTATACATATTAGGTGTTGCCATGTCCGTAACGATCTGCTCTATAAAACTGTCACATGACATAACCCCTCAGGTGAGCGCTGTAAAAATTAAAAAATAAAAACTGTGCCAAAACAACCAATTTAACCACCTCAGCTCCCCTAGCTTAAACACCCTTAATGACCAGACCACTTTTTACAATTCTGCACTACACTATTTTCACCGTTTATTGCTCGGTCAGGCAACTTACCACCCAAATCAATTTTACCTCCTTTTCTTCTCACTAATAGAGCTTTCATTTGGTGGTATTTCATTGCTGCTGACATTTTTACTTTTTTTGTTATTAATCGAAATTTACCGAAATTTTTGCAAAAAAATGAAATTTTTCACTTTCAGTTGTAATTTTTTTTTTAAAAATACATTTCTATATACATTTTTCTCTAAATTTATTGTTCTACATGTCTTTGATTAAAAAAAAAATGTTTTGGTAAATAAAATGGTTTGGGTAAAAGTTATAGCGTTTACAAACTATGGTACAAAAATGTGAATTTCCACATTTTGAAGAAGCTCTGACTTTCTGAGCACCTGTCATGTTTCCTGAGGTTCTACAATGCCCAGACAGTAGAAAAACCCCACAAATGACCCCATTTCGGAAAGTAGACTTCGCTGATGGGCATAGTGAGTTCATAGAACTTTTTATTTTTTACCTTACAAGGTCTCATATTCCACTAACTTGTGACAAAAAATAAAAACTTCCAGGAACTCAGTATGCCCATTATGAAATACCTTGGTGTGTCTTCTTTCCAAAATGGGGTCACTTGTGGGGTAGTTATACTGCCCTGGCATTTTAGGGGCCCTAATGCGTGAGAAGTAGTTTGAAATCAAAATGTGTAAAAAATGCCCTGTGAAATCCAAAAGGTGCTCTTTGGAATGTGGGCCACTTTGCCCACCTAGGCTGCAAAAAAGTGTCACACATGTGGAATTGCCGTACTCAGGAGAAGTCGGGCAATGTGTTTTGGGGTGTCTTTTTACACATGCCCATGCTGGGTGAGATAAATATCTCTGTCAAATGACAACTTTGTATAAAAAAAATGGGAAAAGTTGTCTTTTAGAGAGATATTTCTCTCACCCAGCATGGGTATATGTAAAAAGACAACCCAAAACCCATTGCCCAACTTCTCCTGAGTACGGCAATACCACATGTGTGACACTTTTTTGCAGCCTAGGTGGGCAAAGGGGCCCACATTCCAAAGAGCACCTTTAGGATTTCACAGGGCATTTTTTACACATTTTGATTTCAAACTACTTCTCACGCATTAGGGCCCCTATAACTCCAGGGCAGTATAAATACCCCACAAGTGACCCCATTTTGAAAAGAAGACACCCCAAGGTATTTCGTGATGGGCATAGTGAGTTCATGGAAGTTTTTATTTTTTGTCACAAGTTAGTGGAATATGAGATGACTTTGTAAGAAAATAAATAAATAAAATCATCATTTTCCGCTAACTTGTGACAAAAAAAAAAAAAATTCTAGGAACTCGCCATGCCCCTCACGGAATACCTTGGGGTGTCTTCTCTCCAAAATGGGGTCACTTGTGGGGTAGTTATACTGCCCTGGCATTATAGGGGCCCAGATGCGTGAGAAGTAGTTTGAAATCCAAATGTGTTAAAAATGCCCTGTGAAATCCTAAAGGTGCTCTTTAGAATGTGGGCCCCTTTGCCCACCTAGGCTGCAAAAAAGTGTCACACATGTGGTATCGCCGTACTCGGAAGAAGTAGGGCAATGTGTTTTGGGGTGTATTTTTACATATACCCATGCTGGGTGAGAGAAATATCTCTCTAAAAGTCAACTTTTCCCATTTTTTATACAAAGTTGTCATTATAGAGAGATATTTCTCTCACCGAGCATTGGTATATGTAAAAAGACACCCCAAAACACATTGCCCAACTTCTCCTGAGTACGGCAATACTACATGTGTGACACTTTTTTGCAGCCTAGATGCGCAAAGGGGCCCAAATTCCTTTTAGGAGGGCATTTTTAGACATTTGGATCCCAGACTTCTTCTCACGCTTTAGGGCCCCTAAAATGCCAGGGCAGTATAAATACCCCACATGTGACCCCATTTTGGAAAGAAGACACCCCAAGGTATTCAATGAGGGGCATGGCTAGTTCATAGAAGATTTTTTGGCACAAGTTAGCGGAAATTTTTATTTTATTTTTTTCTCACAAAGTCTCCTTTCCGGTAACTTGTGACAAAAAGTTCAATCTTTCATGGACTTAATATGCCCCTCAGCGAATACCTTGGGGTGTCTTCTTTCCGAAATGGGGTCAGATGTGGGGTATTTATACTGCCCTGGCATTTTAGGGGCCCTAAAGCGTGAGAAGAAGTCTGGAATATAAATGTCTAAAAAAATTTACGCATTTGGATTCCGTGAGGGGTATGGTGAGTTCATGTGAGATTTTATTTTTTGTCACAAGTTAGTGGAATATGAGACTTTGTAAGAAAAAACAAAAAAAAATAAAAAATCAATTTCCGCTAACTTGTGCCCAAAAAATGTCTGAATGGAGCCTTACAGGGGGGTGATCAATGACAGGGGGGTGATCAGGGAGTCTATATGGGGTGATCACCACCCTGTCATTGATCACCCCCCTGTAAGGCTCCATTCAGAAGTCCGTATGTGTTTTGCGGATCTGCGGTGTCCGTGTTTTGCGGATCCACGGATCGGCAAAACACATACGGACGTCTGAATGGAGCCTTACAGGGGGGTGATCAATGACAGGGGGGTGATCAGGGAGTCTATATGGGGTGATCACCCCCCCTGTAAGGCTCCATTCAGAGGTCCGTATGTGTTTTGCGGATCCGATCCATGGATCCGTAAAATACATACGGACGTCTGAATGGAGCCTTACAGGGGGGTGATCAATGACAGGGGGGTGATCAGGGAGTCTATATGGGGTGATCACCCCCCTGTCATTGATCACCCCCCTGTAAGGCTCCATTCAGAAGTCCGTATGTGTTTTGCGGATCTGCGGTTCCGTGGATCCGCAAAACACGGACACCGCGGATCCGCAAAACACATACAGACATCTGAATGGAGCCTTCCAGGGGGGTAATCAATGACAGGGGGGTGATCAATGACAGGGGGTGATCAGAGAGTCTATATGGGGTGATCAGGGGGTTAATAAGTGACAGGGGGGGTGTAGTGGTGTTTGGTGCTACTTTACAGAGCTGCCTGTGTCCTCTGGTGGTCGATCCAAGCAAAAGGGACCACCAGAGGACCAGGTAGCAGGTATATTAGACGCTGTTATCAAATCAGCGTCTAATATACCTTTTAGAGGTTAAAAAAATTGCATCTACAGCCTGCCAGCAAACGATCGCCGCTGGCAGGGTGTAGATCAGCTAGTTTACCTGCACTTCCTGTGAACGCGTCCAGGAGGAATAACAGGGCCGCCGCAAAGACGCAATCCTGTGTGCGGCGGTCCTGAGCTGGTTAATAAAGAATGATCAAAAAATAATATGTACCCAAAATTGGTACCAATAAAAACATCAACTCTTCCTTAAAAAAAAACAAGGCCCTGCACAAGACGATTGGCAGAAAAATAAAAAATATTTTTTTTACAAAAATGCCTTATTATCCAAAACTGAAACAAACAAAGAAAGTCGACATATTTGATATGATTGCATCCGTAACTACCTGCTCTATTAAAACAGCACATGATTTACCCTTTCAGATGGAATGTTGTAAAAAATAAAAACAGTGCCAAAACAGCCAATTTTTTTTACTTTGCCTCACAAAAAACGTAATATAGAGCAATTAAAAATCATATGTACCCCAAAATTGTACCAATAAAACTGGCACCTTATCCCATAGTTTCCAAAATAGGGTAATTTTTGGGGAGTTTCTACTGTAAGAGTGCATCAGGGGGGCTTGAAATGGGACATGGCATCTAAAAACCAGTCCAGCAAAATCTGCCTTCCAAAAACTATATGGCGCTTCTTTTCTTCTGCGCCCTGTCGTGTGCCCTTACATCAGTTTACGACCACATGTGGGGTGTTTATGTAAATCGCTGAATCAGGGTAATAAATATTGAGTTTTGCTTGGATGTTAACCCTCGATGTGTTAAAGAAAAAAAAGGATTAAAATGGAAAATCTGCCCAAAAAGTGCAATTTAGAAATTTTATCTCCATTTTCCTTTAATTCTTGTGGAACATCTAAAGTGTTAATAAAGTTTGTAAAATCAGTTTTGAGTAACTTGAGGGGTGTAGTTTCTACAATGGAGTCTTTATGCAGGGTTTCCACTATTTAAGCCCCACAAAGTGACTTGAGACCTAAACTGGTCCTTAAAAAGTGGGTTTTGGAAATTTTCTTAAAAAGTTTAAGAAATGCTTAAAAAAAAAGCCTTCTAACGTGGCAAAAATAAAATTACATTTACAAATTGATGCCAACATAAAGAAGACATATGGGAAATGTTAAGTAATAAATATTTTATGAGGTATCACTTTCTGTTTTAAAAGTAAAGAAATAAAAATGTTTAAAATTGTGAATTTGTCCAAAAAAAATTTAAATTTGGGATTTTTTCATAAATAAAGTTGAAATATATTGACTCAAATTTATGACTATCATGAAGTACAATCTGTCCCGAGAAAACAATCTCAGAATGGCTTGGATAAGTAAAAGTGTTCTAAAGTTATTACCACATAAAGTGACACATGTCAGATTTGCAAAAAATGGCCTGGGCAGGAGGGCGAAAACTGACCAGGGTAGAAGGGGTAAAGGGATTCTGTCACCAGTGACCTTTCTATCCAGCTGTTAACATGCACACATAGCTGTAGCTCCTGAATAAAATGTTGTTTTTGTTTTTCTTTATCAATATAAAGTGGGCATAATACACCATAAGTTATAAAAATAAGGTGTATATGTATGACAAAATACAATACCACACAACAATCTCAGAGTTAAAACCCTACTCATCTTTATTGTGACATATTAAAATCACAAAAAAACTGTTAAAATTGGACCCATACCCACACAAATACGGGAGACCATATCAAGATATCTACACCTACGAGAAAATGAGAAGCAACAATTGCAAACAGTAACCATTTATAGATGCCACAAAATGGGTAAAAATTAGGATATCGTGTATCCATATGCAAAGAAAATATATATGAAGCAGGGGGGCCTGGCCGGCCATTAAGCAGTGAGGAGCTCTGTAGGTGCTCCGCTGCATCTCTGGCGATATTACCAGCATACTCACCACTCCTGATGGGCAAAACCTCCCGCACTTCTTCGCCCGGCAATCTGACTCCCCGGGTCCGGCCCTGCATGACCGCACTATGCGCTCCGAAGATGACGCCGGCACTCAGACCTTGTGGCCTACAGAGTCGCCGCCTGCCGCGCCTAGGAGCCCTTCCTTGTAGCTTCAAATACGCTGCTCTGAATCTGTGCCCTCTCTGGTCTCCCATGTTGAGCCCAATGAGCAGCTCCAAGATCCCAACCGGGCTTCTCTATCGCCACTGCAGCTGCACTCCCCATGTGCTCGCTCTGGCCACATTGGCCTACACCCGCCGGAGTCTGTGCCTGGACCCCGCAATGGACCACGGCACCACTGGTCAGTCCAGTGAGATTACGTCCCCCCTGCTATCCCCATCAGTGGCAGCTCCTGGACCTGTTAGCCAGGTGGACTTTACTCTAAGTACCTCAACCCACCCTTTCTGGCCCAGAGGACCTTCACATGCAGTTTCAAATGCACCAGAGGCCAGCCCTGGGCCTGCCTATGACCAGCCACCACTAGTCTCTAATTCTCCCCCCCCCCCACCCGAAGCAGCCCATTAACCACCAGCAGTGGTCCCCCAACTCATCTGCTCACCATAAGCCAGCTTCTCCTAATGTGCGAGATCCACTTCTTCCACCCCCTCGTTCCCCCCGGACGCTCCTTGGCAGCATCTCCGCACTGGTCCACTGGCTCTTCCTGGGACAGCTCCCATCCATAGGTGTCTGAGATGGTGCCCCCTGGCCCTGAGAATGTAGCAGGTCTCGCAGCCGTTCCTCTCCAGGAGTCCCCGTTGCAATCTCTGATCTCTGAGATTTTCATCCGCAGATTTATTTGACGAGGACTCTAGACCGCCAACCATGGCAGATCTACGTGCTCTCATTTTCTCTCTACCCTCTAAGGCGGACCTGTTTAGTTTTGCTACTAACATCTTACGTGAGTGCAAACAGGAGTACCCCAGACACGATCTGAGGTGACAGCACTCGACACAAGAGTGAACTCTGTCACACAAGACCATACAGCCATATCCGCGGCTATCAAAGCTTTACAAGATCAGAGCCAAACCCATGATGCCCGACTCTATGTCCTACAACAACAGCTGGATGATATAGAGAACCACAGTCGCCGCAACAATATCCGGATCAGAGGCCTCCCTGAGTCAGAAGCTACGGCTGACTTACAGCCCACGATTGTGGGAATATTCAACAATATCTTAGGCCGCCCTCCAGGAAGTCCCATAGAGATTGACCTTAGACGTCCTACTTCAAACGGTGCTAGACCTAGAGATGTCATCTGCAGAATTCACTTAATTAAAGAACAGATTCTGAACAAAGCCCGACATTTGCCTCCTTTGTCCCACGAAGGGGCCCCCATCACGCTACTACAAGATCTTTCCCGTCACACTCTGTCACATCGGGTGGCCCTATGACCTTTCCTTGGCCTTCTCAGAAACCGTGGAATCCCTTACCATTGGGGCTACCCATTCGCCCTATTTGCGGGCCCTAAGGGACGTGTCGCTGCTTTCCGTAACCCCAAGGATGTGACCTGGGTCCGTGGCCCTCTATCCACCCACCAGTTCTCCTGCATTCTGCGGTATTATCTCCGTCCAAAATTCCGGATCAGTTGCTGGAATGCCGGATCCGGCATTAATTTACTAGAAAATACTGCAATGCCGGATCCGATACGCAGAGCGGTAAAAATGTAAAAAAAAAAAAAAAAAAAAAAAAAAGAAACGGATCTGTTTGTCCGTATGACAAACGCAGAGACGGATCCGTTCTTGCAATGCATTTGTGAGACGGATCCGCATCCGGATCCATCTACAAATGCTGGCCATTTGCATGCAGATTGCCTGATCCGGCAGGCAGTTCCAGCGACCGAACTGCTTGCCAGATCACTCTGCTGCAAGTGTGAAAGTAGCCTACTTTCACACTCGCATTTTGGCTTTCCGTTTGTGAGATCTGTCATGGGCTCTCACAAGCGGTCCAAAACGGATCAGTTTTGCCCTAATGCATTCTAAATGGAAAACGATCCGCTCAGAATGCCTGTTTCCCTCCGATCAGTCTCCACTCCGCGCTAGAGGCGGACACCAAAATGCTGCCTGCAACGTTTTGCTGTCCGTTTGACTAAACTGAGCCAAACGGATCCGTCCTGGCACACAATGTAAGTCAATGGGAACAGATTTGTCTCCCATTGATTTTCAATAGAGTTCATGACGGATCCGTCTTGGCTATGTTACAGATAATACAAACGGATTCGTTCATGACGGATGCATGCGGTTGTATTATTGTAACGGATCCGTTTTTGCTGATCAATGATGGATCTGCAAAAAATGCTAGTGTGAAAGTAGTCTAAGCAAATGTAAGGGGTTTCCAATTCCCTTCCTTCATCTACAATGGCCCCGTTCTCCTAGTTAGCTGAGTGTCACATGACCTCTGATGTCATCTTCTTTCCCTGCTCTGATGAGGTTCTGTGCACAAGCCTGAGGAGCAGGAGGATAATGTCTGCCTCTGTGTACGGAACAACTGACCTCTGATGTCATCTTCTTTCCCTGCTCTGATGAGGTTCTGTGCACAAGCCTGAGGAGCAGGAGGATAATGTCTGCCTCTGTGTACGGAACAACTGCGAAGGTGGTGCTGGTTGGAGCAATAAGCCACAGCCCCTGCACTGCCTGATCTGCTGGCTTAGGCTGGGTTCACATCACGTTTTTGCCATCCGTTTAACCCATACAAAAGACGTATATGTTAAACAGATGCCTCAGACTGATGCCACACAGTGGCATCCATCCACCATAGAGTTCCATTGTAAAAAAACAAAAACAAAACACATACGTTATCAGTATATACGTCAAACGGAGGCAAAAAATATGTTGTGAACCCACATTTAGCGGTCTGCCCTGTGTCTCCCAAGAGGAGACTGGATTCTTCAGCAAAGTTTAACCCCTTCTGCCATCAGCAGCACAGACTCAGGGTTGGAGGCTATGCCTCAGGTACTGAGCAGCTGCAGGGTTTCCTCATCTCCAGGCAGTGAAGAGACATATGCTGTGCTGTGCAAACACAGAGCTGAGAAAGGCTGGAAAAGTTCTCCCCTCTGTACTCTTCTGCTGTCTGTTGAGCATTGTGTATCAGAAATGTCACTGTACTGTATTGCTGGAACTTGTAGCCCCACACATACAACATGAGTATTCCAGCAGTTAGACTGCAGGCAGGGCAGCAATTTTATTCACTCCCTTTGCGGAGCAGGGTGAGGAGAAAGGCTGCCTTGGTGACACCTACAAATATTCATGAGAAAAACCTCAGATTGTTGTTAAACACCCCCACAGCTCTGCAACTGCATGCCAACAAAGGGACAGAGGTTTTTGCCTAAAACTTGCTTAGCTTATGTATATATTGCTGACCCACAGTGCTTTATTTTTTTTAAAAATAACTCGGACAACCCCTTTTAACGGAATTGGGGTGTGGCCTAATGTGTAACACGTTATGCCACAATTCTGTCAATATGCTATGAGATCAAAGCCCTTGCAAAAAGCCTTTTACTCTTTCATGTATTGAGATCATAAAAAAGCATGTTATATACATCATTATTATAAATACTGTGGGGATGTGCTCGTGGTAGGCTACGGTAGCAGCGGCAGTATTGAGGCAATCACAGACAGTCTTTGTGATACACCGTGACTTTATTCACACCAAGGGAAACCAGACAATGTGCAGACCACACAGGTGCATATCCACATAGTGCATAGAACAAAAGTCCTTCCATAGCAAATAAACAGCAGGTTTGAGTCACCTTGTTTCCGGACAGACCACACCGTCCTGCAGGCTTCTAGCTACCTGCTTTTGTCTCCCTCAGGCCAGAGCCCCTTCCGCTTGTAGCACCACAGGTCCCAGGGCTATCCTTCAGTTTGTGCTGCGCCCAGTCTCTCCTTGACCAGCACTCTCTCTCCACGATGCTATACCGGGTTTCTGCTGGAGTAAGCTTGCGGCTTAGAAAAAACACGGGGTGCTCTTCCCCGTTGAGCTCCTGGAAAGCACAGCCCCTAGTCCTACTCCCAAGGCATCTGTTTGAACTACAAACTCCTGCTTGAAGTCGGGCGTCACCAGAACCGGAGACCCACAAAGGGAGAACGCCTCCTCCTCCTGCTCCCCCCAGCGAACCATCACCGACTTTCTACCCTTCAAGAGTTCGGTTAACGGGGCTGCCAAGGTGGCAAAAATGGGAATAGACCTCATATAATACACAATCAGGCCCAAATATGACCGTACTTGCTTGGACGTACGAGGCCTAGGCCAATTCCGGATTGCTTTGACTTTATTCACTTGTGGCCTAATGACTCCGCGTCCCATCACATACACCAAATAGCGAGCTTCCTCTAGCCCCACCAAGCATTTTATTTTGGGTTGGCGGCCAACCCCGCCTTCCTGAGAGAGTCTATCACTGCCTGAAGTTTTGACAAATGATCCTCCCAGTCCGGGGCCGGGCTGAACACGACTATATCATCCAGATATGCGAAGGTATACTGGTGATGGGGCTTGAGGACGACATCCATCAGACTCTGGAACGTAGCCGGAGTGCCATGCAACCCAAAAGGCAACTGAAAAAGCCCCTCCGGGGTGACAAAGGCCGTCTTCTCCTTTTCCGCCTCCGTCAGAGGTACCTGCCAGTAGCCTTTCGTGAGATCTAGAATCGAAAAATACCTGGCTTTTCCCAGCCGCTCTATCAACTCGTCCACCCGAGGCATGGGATAGGCGTCAAATTTTGATACCTCATTTAGTTTCCTAAAATCATTACGGAACCGTAATTCCCAAACCGGATGGTTCATAAGGACAATCGTGCTAGTCCACTCACTCTTTGACTCTTCTATGACCCCTAGACATAGCATCGATCTTACCTTCTGCAAAATGGCCTGTCGCCGAGCCTCCGGTACTCGGTATGGTCTTAGGCGGACTTTAACCCAGGGCTCGGTGACAATGTCATGCTCGATCAAGGTGGTACGTCCAGGAAGGTCAGAGAATATGTCCCTATTCCGACTAACGAATTCTCTGACCTCTTGTGCCTGTTTGGTCGACAGTCCGTCCCCTATCGTCACCCCAGCGGCGTTCTCTGGAACCCCTGGTGACCCCGGGTCACTCCCTGCCATCCAGACAGAGGTCGGGCTGTCTCCAAACAAATTCTCTCTGTCTCTCCAAGGTTTTAGTAGGTTCACATGATATACTTGTTCGGGCTTCCGCCGTCCTGGCTGGTATATCCTCTGATTAACTGGGCCCACTTTCTCCTTAACTTCATAGGGTCCTTGCCACCGGGCCAATAATTTACTCTCGACCGTGGGTACGAGTACAAGAACTCGGTCACCCGGGTAAAATGTCCTTACAGTTATGCCGCTTCCATGTGCTCACGGACAATCGGCAACACGACCCCTATTCGGTCCTGCATTTTTTCTTATGTGCTCTATCACACTTTTATGAGGCGTAGGCTGTTGCTCCCATGCCTCCTTAGCGATATCCAGTAGCCCGGGGGGCGGAGCCAACGGAGCATGGTGGAGGACGCTTGAACCTTGAGCTCCTCACCACACCACCCGGCTTCTTAGCTACAACAGCGTTTCTTACTGCCAAACCATGGGCAAACTCAGCAAGGAGAGAGGGAAAGAAGCGGAGGCTACCCCGAGGGTCAAGAAGTCGCATAGCGACATGAATAAATTCTTCCAAAAGAAGTTGTCCCTCACGGCTGAGCGCAGCAAAATGGCGCCGGCTGACTACAGTGACGCGGCGCATGAGGAGGAAGATTCTGATGGCGCGAGTTCCTGCGCTCACTCCGAAGCTTAGGATCGGGAGAACCCGATGCCTATCACCAGATCCTTCCTGAAACATACTCTGGCGCAAGCACTCTCTCCAGTTATGAAAGAACTGGCCGATATTAAGGCTGAAGTGACTCACGTGGGGCACAGAGTTGAGGCCTTAGAGGAATCACAAGCAGCGGTCATCCAACACAGCAAAGGCATACAATCTCAAATGCAAGTGCTCCGCACGCAGGTAAATAATGCGTACCTGTACCTTGAAGAATGTGCGACTGAGAGGAATCCCGGAGACGGTCTCTTCTGAAGATCTGATGGAAGCGGTCCGCAGTGTATTTGCCACGCTGCTGGGACCGGACCGTGCGGCAGCCATTACAATAGAAAGGGCTCACAGAGCTCTGCGCCCAAAACCTCCAGCGGGCGATCCTCCTCGGGACACCATCCGTGCTCTGCTTAATTATCTGGACACTGCAGACGTCCTAAGAGCGGCGAGGGAAAAGGAAGAAGTTCTTGAGAACAATAAGATCCTGCTATTTCAGGACTTAGCCGCAAGTACACTTGCTAAACGCAGGGCCCTGCGACCGCTGATGGCGGAATTGAGAACGAGGAAGCACCCCTTGAGGTGGCTGTTTCCATTTGGTCTCAGCACCACCATAAATGGCCGACAGCTCCTGGTGAAACATCCAGACGACTTGCAGAAGATCTGGGAGGCTTTAGATATCGCACCGATGGACATTACACCTTGGTTGCCGGTGGCGGATTTTGACGAACTTCCCAAGTTAACTGTTCCTTCTCCATGGAGCCGAGCGGGGAAATTCAAATCCCCCAAGAAGAGACCTGGTACAGCGGATTGAGTTCCTTCACGTGAGACTTTCACAACTTTGCCTAACCTTTTGCTTTTTAGGGTTGTATGAAGGGACTGAATATCATAGTGATTTACTGTTTGATGGCTGACACCTATGTATGTTTATTGTAATACTATCCTGGGACAGGGGACGCAGTGTCATTATAAGATGGGGTTGTCCGCACAGTTTATTATCAATGTTCCACATATAGTGTGTTTATTAAGACGGACAGGATACAGCGGTGTCACCTTGGCTAGGGATAAAGAACACGGAAATAGATCCGTGGGTATATATATATATACATAGGTATCGTCCCCTTCATGGATCCCCTTAGCATCAGGCAGGTAATATGCTACTCAAGACCGGGTGGCGGTGCTCCGGATGAGATCGTGGCTCTCACCAATAAGTTACCTCCCCCCACATACATCACTATGTATGTGTTGAGGAAGGGTTGAGACGTATGCATATATATCCATGCATGCCTGCAAACACGTGCGGGCATGTATGGTATATATCAGTGTTTCCCAACCAGTGTGCCTCCAGATGTTGCAAAACTACAACTCCCAACATGCCCGCACATCCAAAGGCTGTCTGGGCATGCTGGGAGTTGTAGTTTTGCAACAGCTGGAGGCACACTGGTTGGGAAACACTGGTATATATGTGCATACATTAACCACAGCATCATGGGAGGATGTGCGCAGATGTGCCCAGCATCTGCGCACGTCTGCCCATGGTGATCCCCAGGGGCTCATGGTGGCCCCTGTGGGAAATATGTGCCTCCTTTAGACCGTGCCCCTTATAATATATATATGGCTGTGGCCCCTTATAACATTATGCCCCTTATATATGTGTATATATATTATCAGGACATATATGTGTATCTGCCATGGCTCTCCCCCAGGTGTGTGTATATATATATATATATATATATATATATGGGCCTATAACTGCCCATGTATGCCCCCAGGTTTATAATGAGTATATATATGTATATATATGCGCCCCAAGTATCTATATACATATATATATATATATATATATATATATATACTTAAATTTCCCCGGCGTTCAGCCAGTTCCTGCAGGGGGGTGGATATGTCTCCAGGTGGCTGGTGACTTCAAAGGCTAAGGGATCAATTGATTTGAGGCACTTTGTTGAGTTTATCAGCCTATTTACTATGCTCGGCCCCACCTTGTGTTTGTGACATGGCTGGGCGTGTGGTGCTGCTAGCCTCAGGGGGCCAACTGGCATGCATACGTCACAGTCACACTATGATGTCACATCCCTGAGGAGGTGGGAGGTGGGCTGTTTCTGAGGCTGATATAGGAGCCTGAAACCAGGAACAGGGGTGTCTTGCAACCAGACTACAATCAGAGACACATGGGGACTGCTGCCTGAAGGAAGAGAGGCCCAGATGCCCCTGGAGATGGCTGAGTATATGCTGGCATGGCATTGTACCTCTGCCCTTGCAGTGCCAACCATATTCACCCCTTTCCTGCCTCCAACTCCCTGTAATCTTATCCCTTCACTGCTGCCTGCTTACTCCAGTAGCAGCTGAGTGTGTGTTTTGGGGTGGGCTGCTAAGGAATGTATGTACAGCTAGAGTGTGGGGTGGAATTGAGAATTGTCTAGTGTAGCTAGGTTTGTATTGTGGTGTGTACGTCTATATGTATATATATTTATAACCATTGATCTATAAATATATAGAGATATAGCGTATAATTAGATTACGATTATCCCCCCTGGTTTACCCTTTCCCTACCCTGATTAACCCTTGGTTGTAACCCCTGCTTAAACCCTGCCACCATCCCCCCCCCCCCTCACTGTACACTTGCGGGGTATTTAACCCCTGCATTTCTGTACAGTTCTGATATTATCCCCATTGTTAATCCTTTGTGTTTGTGGTCGGCTTACACCCCTGTAAGCCCACCGTTAACCCTCGGTGTACCCCATAGGGATAGTATAGAACTAGATGGGTGGGCTGTTAATATTACTTGTATGTGTGAATTGTCTAGTTAGTTTATGGGTGGAATTTGGGAACGTGTAGTGTAGTTTAGGATTGTATATTTAGTGCTGTATTGTTAGTGTATTGTGTGCGTAGTGTATTGTAAGTAATAAATACTGTTACTTGTAACTATCTGTGTAGCGTGTAGTTATTGGCGATAGTTAATTCAGTAAGACGCATGCAGCTAGTGTATTGATTAGTGTAAAGCATAGCGGAAGTATTGTGATAATTTATTATATAAAGGCATAAATAGGCGGAGTCATCAATAGACGGTTCCTCCTATTTATGAATATTATTTATCGATATTTGCATAATATTGGTGATTAATATTCTCCCTTTACAGTATGTCATCTCTGTTGTCTACGATAGTGGATTTTTGGCTTACCTCATCTTCTATGAGGGGCCGATGTTAGGTTTCGTTCGTTTCTTGTTAATCCCCCCTGTCAGTCCGGGATTGGAAGATAATACTCTTTGTGTACCTCCTACAATTCTCATATGGCTGAAGTCGCTGAATGTGAATGGGTTGAACACGCCTCAAAAACGTAGCCAGGTATATCACTTGCTCAGGAAGGAAAAAGCTGACATCACGTTTCTACAGGAAACACACTTTAGGCATTTACATGTACCCAATATGGTAAATAAGTATTTTAACAGTTGGCATCACGCTACTTATTCGTCAGCAGCCAGGGGAGTTTCTATAGGGATTAACAGCAACATTCCCTTGGTGGTGTTGGATAAAAGAGTAGATCCCGAGGGCAGGTATTTGTTCCTTAAAGGGAGAGTCTTGAATTCCATTGTTACGCTCGCTACCTTGTATGCCCCCAATGTTAAACAGGTGCCATGGGTGGTCCAGACATTAGAAGACCTTAAGACATTTACCGAGGGGACCCTTATTGTGGGAGGTGATCTTAACCTGGCTTTAGAGTTTTCAAAGGACTCCACGTCCAAGCATGCTTCTGTCCCCAGGAAGCAGATACGTAGGATTCAAATTAGCCTAACAGATTTGGGAATTTCTGACATATGGAGGGTACTCCACCCGAGCGATAAAGATTATACTTATTTCTCCCAGGTCCACAGATCCTATCAACGGTTGGACTATTTGTTTATATCTAATACGGCCCTACTATCTGCAACTAGTGCTTCGATTGGGAGTATAACTGTGTTGGACCATGCCCATGTCAGGTCCTGTTTTAGGCTTCAGGACATTCCACCTAAAGCTTGGTCGTGGAGGCTGAATACCACGCTTATAGATGACATGGTTAATAGGGACCTCATTAAAGATAAAATACTTGACTATTTTAAAGTCAATGATATTCCTGAAACCTCCAAGACTATATTGTGGGAAGCCCATAAAACAGTTGTTAGGGGGGGAATTGATCAGTATGGGAACCAGGGTAAAGAAATTAAGGGCAAAGAAAGTAGAAAGGCTCTTAAGAAAACACAAATCCAATATGTCAGAAGAAGCTCAAAATAATTTGAATCTATTACGTTCTCAATTAAAAGATGTGCTCAATGTTACATCTGCCAGAGCTTTGCAAAAGTTAAGGTTTAAATATTATTCGCATGGACACAAGGGTTCTAAGCTAGTGTCGGCTCTTTTGAAGGCCCAGAGAAATAAGACCTTTATTAGTGCGGTAAAGACTAAATCGGGTAATAGAATGACGACGACCCCTGCCATTGCCGAGGAATTCTGTAAATTCTATACCTCGCTATACAACCTAGAGGACGCTTCTAGAAACGCTCCTCCCCACATGCAGGACCACATTGATACGTTCCTTCAATCCATAAAAATTCCTACCCTCAATGAAGCTGGGAAAGCTAGCCTATTAACACCTTTCACTATCCAGGAGATCTCTCCACACTATCCCGTCTGGCAAAAGCCCGGGACCTGACGGATTCCCGATTGCCTATTATAAAAAGTTCAAGGAGGTACTGTTGCCTCACTTTGCTAATTTATGTAACTCTCTGATGTCGGGTTCTTCTCTCACTCCCCAGGCCCAATTGGCTCACATAACTATTTTGCATAAAGAAGGGAAAGATCTGGAGGAATGCGGTAGTTATCGACCCATTTCCTTGCTCAATACGGATTTGAAATGGTGGGCAAAGCTCTTGAGCCAGCGCATTTCCAAATTGCTCCCAGAGCTAATAGGAGAAGAACAAGTAGGGTTTGTGCCAGGGAGGGAGGGAAGACACAACATCAGTAGAGTACTACACTCCATATTCGTGGCTAAAGAAAGAAAGATCCCGCTATTGCTTCTAGGGACGGATGCTGAAAAGGCGTTCGACAGAGTTAATTGGCTTTTCATGAAAGCCTGCTTGGTTGCGTTTGGTTTTCCTTTGCAGGTCATTGATGCTATATTTTCATTATACTCAGCCCCTTCGGCCAAAGTGTTGATTAATGGAACTCTGTCGGACGCCTTTCAGATTAAAAATGAAACTAGGCAGGGGTGCCCACTTTCCCCAACCCTGTATGTTTTGACTTTGGAGACCCTCTTATTGAAATTTAGACAGTCCCCCCGTCATTGAAGGATTGAGAATTGAAGGTGTACATCATAAGATGGCAGCCTTTACTGACGACCTTCTTTTGATGATCACGAACCCAGAGGAAGCCATGCCTCATGTCCTGGGAATTTTTGAACAGTTTGGAGGTGTCTCTAATTTCAAAATAAATATGGATAAATCCGAAGCCTTAGGATTCTCATTGGATCCTGTCAAAAAGAAGCAGTTAGAAGCTTTGACCCCCTTTAGATGGCCCTCTGAAGCTATAAAGTATCTAGGGATCATGGTACCGGCTAATCCAGCTCTCCTCTTCAGGCTTAATTATGCCCCCTTACTAAATAAAATAAAAGCTTTCCTCTCCAAACCCTCAATACCTAATCTTTCTTGGTTAGGGAGAAAAAATGTATTGACGACATACGTCCTTCCTCAGGTTATGTACACATTTAGATCTCTTCCAATCACGGTCCCAAAGTCGTTCCTGAACAAGCTGAAAACACTAATGGGTAGGTTTCTCTGGGCTGACAAAAGAGCCAGACTGTCTTATGCATTCTTAACCAGGCGCCGGGAAACAGGGGGGTATATCCCTTCCGGACCTGTCTATGTACATTCAGGCTATACATTTGGAGAGATGGTTGACCCTTTCTAGGACGCAACCTCTCCCCCTACATATTTATCTAGAAAGGGCTCTTCTGGGAGAGAATCAGGAACACCTCATTTGGAGACACAGTAGCAAGATTCCCAGTAGACAGGTAGTCTTAAGCGACATCACGAGGTGTACAATTATGCACTGTAATGCTACCTCAGCTCTCAATATGGGTCGGAACTGCCTTTCACCCATGGTACCTCTTCAGCTACTTCCACAAATACTCTCAACCACGTCGAGTAGACGACCCAAGATCTGGGGATTTGTTCATGATCTCATATTGGGGGACTTAGTGAAAATTGGCCCAAGGTCGGACTATTACACTGCCTTGACTGGTAAACCTGTGGATGAGATAGATATGATTCAAAAATGGGACTTCGAAAGTACATGTGCCAAATGTGGTACGAGAAAATGAATCTTATCTGTAGGATGGAGGAGTTGGCTGGGTGGGAAAATAATAACAGGGACTTGTTTCTTAAAACGTGGAAGCCTTGGCTTGTGCATATGGAGGAGAGGTATGCTCAGGGCAAGGGCTAGTATCGTCTTCATTATGGTGGTATAGTAGGTAATGCATGTTCCTTCCATTCACATCCTTTATATCTCAGAGGTATAAGTACTGTGGTAATAGCCATGGGATTGAATATTTGACATCCTGACTGACTTGTTTTTCCCCCTCCCCTTTTCTGTCCTTTTGTTCAATGGTTTGTATGTATTTCTCTTATACTGCCTCGAGTGGGTGGAGGCGATGACTGGGAGGGTGGTTGTCTTCCAGCCAATTCTATATCTTGGTCACAGGATAAAGTAGCATGAATGGAAGAGTTAGTTGACTCTAGCCTTATAGGCGGATACATGACATCTCTTACTTGTGGCTGGGAAGACTCGCCCAACTGGTTGACCCTCTCTCTGCTCAGTATGAAGGTCGAATTGATGCAATAATGTTGACTGTGCTGTATTTAATATCCGATGTACTAATTTGAACACTGTATGTCTTTATGCGGAAAAAAGGTCATAAATAAAGATTTTCCAAAAAAGATATCCAGTAGCCCACGGAGATGTCGCCCATATAACAACTCGAAGGGCGAGAACCCCGTGGACGCCTGGGGCACTTCCCAATCTCTCCCGTCCTTAGCCACGACTCTTTTTAGCATGGACTTCAGGGTCTTATTAAACTGTTCTACGTTTGGGGACGGTAGACGGACGTGTGCAGGTGTTTAATATTTAATAGCTTACACAATTCCTTAGTTTTTTTGGACATAAAGGGTGCCCCCTGGTCCGTCAGAATCTCCTTTGGTCTCCCCACCCGGGCAAACACACTCATGAGCTCTTTAGCTATTACCTTAGCCGACGTATGGCGCAATGGGACCGCCTCTGGATACCGCGTGGCATAGTCTAACACTACCAGGATGTATTGGTGACCTCGGGCTGATTTAATAATAAGGCCTACGGAAATACGGTATCGGCCCCGGGACGCTGGGCAACGCCATTGATCACTGACACACCTTCTCTAGCCCGCAATAACGTTGAATCCTGGAGCTGTGCTATCCCGAAGGTTTCTCGGGGTACCTCCAGATCCAGGATGAACAAACTTTTTACTGTCTCACCCGCCAATCCTTCTAGGGGAAACTGGTCGGGGTTACACTCCACCTCCCCTACGGTGACCCCTACGGCTGGGGCCTCTGCCTCGGGATCCTCGGGCTCGGGACCCAGACATTTTTCTTCCCCTTCCCCACAGGTAGGCAACCCGTTCCTCCACAAAGTCCAGAACAGGGGAAAATCCCTCCCCAATATTGCGGCATAAGGGAGACGTCTCCCCACTCCTAAGTGGTACCTCTTTCCCACACACCGCCAGGGTAACCTTAGTGGTGGGATACTCCCGGCGATCCCCATGTATACAGACAATGGTAAGGGGTCGCCTTTCCGGGAGTTTTTCCGTTACCAGCGACTCATGGACCAGAGTTACCAGGCTCCCAGAGTCCAGCAGGGCCTGCACGGAGTGTCCATTAACAACGACATCACACACCGGAGGGGTGTCCGCAGCCAGTAGGGGGTCTGCTATATACACCGGTTGGGCATAAAAGGAGGACCGGCGAGCGAACCCGAAGTCCATGGGTTCGGATGCCCTAGGGCAGTCCTGACAATGCCAACATCTGATCCCCGCAGCCTCCCTCCTCCTCAGGGTGTTCCTCCCACGGACTGGAGATCCACTCCCCCCTTATGAGGTTGGATCCCTTTTTCAGGATCCCGGACCGGCAACGGGGGCTGACGTGACTTCGGTAGTACCGCTGAGCCTTACACCAAATCCTGGGTGGCCATATACCTCTCCACCAGGCTAACCAGTTGTTCCAGGTTGCCTGGATCGCCTTGTCCCACCCAGTGCTCTATGGCTTTCGGGAGGGTACGCACGACCCTTTCAATCATCTGAGAAGGGCTCAACATTTCAGGCTGAAGCCATTTTTTTACTAGGTGAAGTAAGTCATAGGCTTGTGACCGGGCGGGTCGGGACTCGGAAAACACCCACTTATACACCCTGTGTGCTCGCACATAGGTGTTTACCCCCAACCTGGCAAACCTCACCTTTTAGCCTCTCATAGTCCTTGGCCTCCTCGCTGCTGAGGTCAAAATAGGCCTTTTGTGCGTCCCCCACCAGAAAAGGCGCCACCACCTCAGCCCACTGCTCCAATAGCAGCCTCTCTTGCTCTGCGGTTCTTTCGAACACCGTCAGGAATGCCTCTATATCATCTTCCGGACCCATTTTCCTCAGGACGGATCGGACTTTGTCCCTGGCGGTAGACACAGTCGGGGTTGTCGCGGTTGAAACTCCTTGCAGGGATGTTCGCATTGACTCTTGCATGGCTACCAGCTGCTGCATTATGAGATTGTTTGTCTGCTGCTGTGCACACATAGCCTCCTCATGTCTTTTTTGCTATAGCTCATTACTTTTCCTCTGAGCCTGCAAAGCCTGTTGCTGCTGTAGATTACTCTGAATCAGGTGCTTAATGGCCTCATTCATCTTGTCAGGAACCATAAAACTTGCAGGCCTGATATATGACATGCAGTCCAACACAACTTTTGCCTCAGGCCTGCCTCACTGCAGGAATGCCTGCATCCTCCACCAATTGTGGGGATGTGCTCGTGGTAGGCCACGGTAGCGGCGGCAGTATTGATACAATCACAGACAGTCTTTGTGATACACGGTGACTTTATTTACACCAAAGGCATAACAGGCAATGTGCAGACCACACAGGTGCATATCCACATAGTGCATAGAACAAAAGTCCTTCCATAGCAAATAAACAGCAGGTTTGAGTCATCTTGTTTCCGGACAGACTACACCGGTCCTGCAGGCTTCTAGGCTACCTGCCTTTGTCTCCCTCAGGCCAGAGCCCCTTCGGCTAGTAGCACCACAGGTCCCAGGGCTATCCTTCAGTTTGTGCTGCGCCCAGTCTCTCCTTGACCAGCACTACTCTGTCTGTCAAAATCTCCAGCCCAGCAAGACACACTCCACCCCCCCATCTTCAGCAAGCTGGGTTCTTCAAAGGCCCAGCTCCACCAAAAACCTGGGCTGGCGGTGGGGAAAAGGAAACCACCCTGCTCTTTACCTGTTCCCAGTAAGAACCGTCCCGGACACGCTGCGCCAGCAGCATTCGCCGCTGTAACCGCAATGATCCAATTCTTACTCCACCGAGGCCAGGACCTCTAGTGGCACGTATCGTCCGTCCATTATTATCCTGGGTACTCTCCTACAATACATAATAATGCCCTTTTGTAATCTGTGATGTAAACATACTGATAATTGCCTCCCTAAATTTCTGTTAGATGATACAAAACCAAATAATTTTCCAACTGAAAGCATACAGAAAATCTTCCTGTGTCTAGCTATTACTGTTACATATTTGGCAGCCCATGTGTTCTTTTTATCCCTCTCAAAACATCCACCTTATGTGTCCATTGCTGGTGAGAAAAAGCCACTTGTAGTGCACTGATTCTTTATTGGCTAGTCTGCACAGTAGCAGAGATCACACTCTCTGTACAAGAGGACCCAGGCAATGGGACATGAGCTTCTGAGCATGTGTGACCACCAGCAATGAACAGATGGGGTAGACATTTTAACAAAAAAATCTAAAGAACATCAGGGGGCATTTGCATAATCTAAAAGCGAAATTAATTTTGTAATTGTGGAAAAAAACCTTTAGGCAACTATAATTATAAATTACCATATACACAGTACTCATTAAAACAAAACAAAAAACTCCCAGGCTGTGAGCTGTGCGCTGCGATTGGCCAGCGCTGCAGCCTAGGAGAAGGAGAGGCCCACAGGACAAGGGCAGACACTGCCTACTATAACTTACAGAGCGAAGACACCGGATGGCATAACGGGAGAACGGAGCGGCGCCCAGGGATAATAGTAAGTGCACTGAGATCCCCGGGCGCCGCTCTACATGTCTGTATACTTAGTTCACATTGTTTTTACAGGTGAAAGGTCCTCTTTAGGGCTCATTAACACTGGTCCAATGTGTGGACAATTGTCGAGAAGAAAATGTTCCTTTCCAAATTGCCTGCTTGTTAGTGGAGTTAAAGGGAAGTATTTACATGCAGCGGTCACCTCCACAGTATGAGAACGAACAATGGCTACTGCTATCGCTTGTCCTCATACAGCTGCACTGTTTCTGGGGAGCAGAATGCTATTTAAGCTGCACAATCTGCTACTCAAAAAGATGCTTAAGGTGTCCACACCAACACACATTTCACCTGCTCATTCATCGGGTGATCTACGGAACCTTTAATTATTGGAAACAAGCATTCATAGGAATGTTCATTCATCATAATCATCTAAACGATGCATTAGCATCATGGAAGAACACCAATATGGAAGCCACTGCTGTCCAACAAAAATAGTGAGGCCTATTTAAGTATGCCCAAGGCTACCTGGATGTTCCTCTAACTCTATGTCTGGAGGAAAAAGAACTCTGCACTGACAGCAAACCCTCATCCAAACTGTGGGGCTTGGTGGAAGGAGCATCATAGTTTGGGGCTGCTTGGCTGCCTCATGTTCTGGACACCTTGTGGTCATTGAGAGAACAATGAATTCTAAGGTGTATAAAAACTATTTGCAGAAGACCATAAGCACATCCATCTCAAGCTGAAGAGATACCGGGTGATTCAATAAGACAATGACCCAAAGCACAGAAGTTAACCATCCAACGAATGGTTAAAGTAGTATGGTGTTTTGGAATGGCTAAGTTAGAGTTCTGACCTTAGATGGGTTCACCAGGACTGAACAACTGATCACCTATAAGGATATAAATATCACAGCAGGTGTCCAACGCCTGGAAACCCCTATAGTAAACTGTTTTCAGGAGCTCAGGATGCCGGAAACAGGCACTGGAAAGTCACACCGCTGTCCACTTTGGAGTGAGTGGGGCTAGTTACTGCAGCGTTGCTCCTTATCAAGTGAATAGGAGCAGCATTGCTGTTACCAGCCCTGAAGAACCCCTTCAACCCTATCGAGATGCTGTGGTATGAGCTGAAGAGTGCTGTGAACACAAGGCATCCTAGAAATACTGATAGACTGCAACATATTTGGAGGGGGGAGTGGTTGAAAATTACTCCTCAAAGTTGTGCAAATCTTATTTTCAGCTTATTTTCAACATTTGGTGGAGATAATTGCTGCTAAATGGGGGATCTACTAAACAGTGGATGTTCATTCAGTGAGTTTAATAAAACACATGAAGAGTACAAGTTTAGTGTTTCTCTAGAATTGTGAAATCGATAACAATCAGATCACATTTTATTAGTAATCAATGCAGAAATCCTGGTAAATCAAAAGGAGTCACTAACTTTTTCTTGCAATTGTATATTTAGCTTGTTGAATGGGCATGGTTAATAGCTTTTAGTGGCTCTAAGAAAAGGGAAGGGTCATTTCTAACATAATTCGTTCTTTAGGATAACCTTGCAATATATAATGGCTCACATAATGTCTAATAAATCTATTATTTTATACCACTAAACTAAATTCTGAAGATGTGCATGGTCCTGCTGACTGTGGACTTCAGCATACAGTATGTGACTAATAATAATAATAATAATAATAATAAATCATGCAGTAAGAAGAGAAGAAAAGTATAAGTCACATTGCCAGGCTAAGCTATGCTCCATGGTGCATTAGCCAGCAATGAGATTACCTTCTGAATCAGAATGGGGAGTCAGCAACATATTTTATTTTTGAAAAGTCATAATGCCTCTTTATGCAGTTAACTGAGTGAGATTTTACAGTCATATGATCCATAACACATTGCTGTCCAAACTAATATTCCCCTATTAGTGATATATATTGCTCTTAGGCCTTTTGTGGGTGACTTCCTACATTCTTCCATCTACAGATGCTATTCTGTGCCATAGCTGCAGCTGTGAACGTGCCTGGCCACTGGCACGTTTGGCAATTTTTCAGCAGCATCATTTGTGGGCAGCAGATTGTGCTGTGTAAACAATGATTCTGTATGGGGATGAGCGACTGCAGTAGCCATTGCTTGTCTCCACACAGTGGAGGTGAATGCTGTATGTAAATGCGGCTCTTCACCTTCACTGACGAGCAGGCAATTATCGGGAAGGAACGGTAACTTCCCACTAATTGCCTACTCAATGCGCCTTTGGACAGCCTGAGCCACTGTGATAAATCTGGTGCAGGACTAGACAGCCTGCCTAAATTTACACCATCTTTAGGATTAGTGAATCTGCCCACTTTTTCTCAAGATCGGTGCAGGCCCCACGAACATTAGCTATGGAGAAACCTGTAGGGTATGGCCACACGGTCAGGTTTCCTGATACCATTTTGGGAGCCAAAATCAGGAGTGAATTAAAAAAAGAGGAGAAGTAATATCTGTCCTTTATACTTTCTCTCCTATTATGATTGCGGCTTCCAGAACCCTGACTGTGTGGCCCTATCCTTAGGTTAAACCCCACCTGCTATATTTGAATGTGGGTTCTCATGTATAAAAGGTCAGAGAATATTGATTGAATATAGGCTATGAAGTGTCCTCAGGAAACAGCTATAGCCATAGTAAGAAAGGCTTTTGAGGTTTCGCACCCCCAGGGGCACAAGACAAAGAAGAAAACATCTTTATTTCCCTCGGTCAGTATGCATATTGATTTTTTTGGGAAGTAGCAATCACAGCTGACAGCTAGTGAGAGAAAAGTCATGCATATATAGGTCAGATGAGTTTGTCAGAAGGGAATATAGACTCTGAGATTAGTTAGTACATTGTTACTGCGAGGTATTCTCATGTTAAAGGACAAATCTCTACGGGCTGATTAGACTTTAGCGATTCAGTTTAGCTGTTCTTTGCACCTGGGGGCCTTCTAAAAATGCTGATGATGTGCAATATCTGTAGCATCTTCCATGCATCCCATTAAAGAGAGCTAGATGACTTAAAAAACGTTCACACTGTAGTGGTTTATGGGCGCCAACTGATGCTGATTACTGTGTTCAGTACCCCGCTACGAAGAATTGTCACCGATATGTCTCCGTTATGGAGCCCTCAGTATTCAGAAGGAATAATACTGAAAATGGCCTCACTAGAGACTCATCATCATTCATTTTTTCCTCCCTTACAAAATGAACATTAAGGACCAGTTCTCTTTAGAAATCTAGTACTTGCCTCCTTTTCTTTCACAAGCCATTCTAAAGAGCGTTGGCAGGCATGGGATCCAGCCGGTTCTCTCCGGTTCTGCCGAACCGTTTGTTAAAATTACAGGCGGTTCGCAGGACCGGTGAGAAGCAGGGATCCCGACCCGGTCCTGCAGCTGCGCCTGCACCCCTGTATTTTTTACAATGACGCTCCAGTAACAGCCAGGCAGAGCGGACGGCGGCGTAACGTCACTCACTCACGTGACAGGCCTGCTCCGCCTCCTTCATTCATGAGGTGGGCGGAGCAGGCGTGTCACGTGAGTGAGTGACGTTACGCCGCCGTCCGCTCTGCCTGGCTGTTACAGGAGCGTCATTGTAAGAAGGTAAAATAAAGATGCAGACGTGATTAGTCCGACTTATAAGCATCGGGGCCGGGGCTGTTATGGGGAGGATCTGTCTATGGCACTGCTATGGGGAGGGGGGTCTGTGTATAGCACTTCTATGGGGAGGGGGGTCTGTGTATAGCACTGCTATGGGGAGGGGGGGTCTGTGTATGGCACTTCTATGGGGAGGGGGGAGGATCTGTCTATGGCACTGCTATGGGGAGGGGGGTCTGTGTATAGCACTGCTATGGGGAGGAGGGGGGATCTGTGTATGGCACTGCTATGGGGAGGGGGGGTCTGTGTATAGCACTGCTATGGGGAGGAGGGGGGTCTGTGTATGGCACTGCTATGGGAAGGGGGATCTGTGCACTGTTATGTGGAAAGGGATCTGTGCACTGTTATGCCCATAACAGTGCACATATCCCCCTCTCCATAACAGCGCCACCCACAGATCCCCCTCTCCATAACAGCGCCACCCACAGATCCCCCTCTCCATAACTGCGCCACCCACAGATCCCTCTCCATAACAGCGCCATCCACAGATCCCCCTCTCCATAACTGCGCCGCCCACAGATCCCCCTCTCCATAACAGCGCCATCCACAGATCCCCCTCTCCATAACTGCGCCGTCCACAGATCCCCCTCTCCATAACTGCGCCGTCCACAGATCCCCCTCTCCATAACTACGCCACCCACAGATCCCCCTCTCCATAACTACGCCACCCACAGATCCCCCTCTCCATAACTACGCCACCCACAGATCCCCCCTCTCCATAACTGCGCCGTCCAGAGATCCCCCATAATAGTGTCGTCCACAGATCCCCCCTCTCCATAACTGCGCCGTCCACAGATCCCCCATAATAGTGTCGTCCACAGATCCCCCCTCTCCATAACTGCGCCGTCCACAGATCCCCCATAATAGTGTCGTCCACAGATCCCCCATAAGTGTCGTCCACAGATCCCCCATAATAGTGTCGTCCACAGATCCCCCCTCTCCATAACTGCGCCGTCCACAGATCCCCCATAATAGTGTCGTCCACAGATCCCCCCTCTCCATAACTGCGCCGTCCACAGATCCCCCATAATAGTGTCGTCCACAGATCCCCCATAAGTGTCGTCCACAGATCCCCCATAATAGTGTCGTCCACAATTTGTTTTAATATGGCCTTTGAACATATTTTTTCAAGTAAGATCATATAAACCTCTCTGTTTTGTAATTTTGTCGTTTTTTGCCGATTAATCGTAGAAATTAATCGGCAACTAATCAATTATTCAAATAATCGTTAGCTGCAGCCCTAGCGGCTGTTACTTACAGTCAGTCAGCGTGAGCGTGGCTGTGTGTGTGTCAGCCAGTCTTCCACAGTGCTGCCGCCCTCCCCCCGCCCCCAGCCTCGCAGTCATGGCAACAAAGGGGAGTGTCTTGAGAGTGAGCAGCGCCGCGAAGCTGCCAGCCCAGAACAGAGAAGGAGAGAGGAGTCCTCTCACTGTCTGCAGAGTGCCCTAGTTGCTGACAGTCCACACCCCACACACAGCCATGAAAGATTGAAGAGCCGGCCCCTAGCCTAACAGAAAGGAGTCTGGACAGGTCAGGACTCAGGACAGCCTGGTTGGTTGAGTGTGATTTGTGTGACACTGACAAGTTGGCATTAAGGAGGGGACCACCGACCAGGGGCTGAAATTGAAATGTGACAACATAACAAAAATGGAGGGGGCCATGAATCTGTGGGGAGAAGCTATATGAGAAGTTTGAGAACATGGAGGGAGCCATGAATCTGTGGGGAGAAGCTATGTGAGAATATGGAGGGGGCCATGTGGGGAGAAGCAATGTGAGAACATGGAGGGGGCCATGTGGGGAGAAGCAATGTGAGAACATGGAGGGGGCCATGTGGGGAGAAGCAATGTGAGAACATGGAGGGGGCCATGTGGGAGAAGCAATGTGAGAACATGGAGGGGGCCATGTGGGAGAAGCAATGTGAGGTGAGAACATGGAGGGGGCCATGTGGGGAGAAGCAATGTGAGAACATGGAGGGGGCCATGTGGGGAGAAGCAATGTGAGAACATGGAGGGGCCATGAATCTGTGGGGAGAAGCAATGTGAGAACATGGAGGGGCCATGAATCTGTGGGGAGAAGCAATGTGAGAACATGGAGGGGGCCATGAATCTGTGGGGAGAAGCAATGTGAGAACATGGAGGGGCATGAATCTGTGGGGAGAAGCAATGTGAGAACATGGAGGGGGCCATGAATCTGTGGGGAGAAGCAATGTGAGAACATGGAGGGGCCATGAATCTGTGGGGAGAAGCAATGTGAGAACATGGAGGGGGCCATGTGGGGAGAAGCAATGTGAGAACATGGAGGGGGCCATGTGGGGAGAAGCAATGTGAGAACATGGAGGGGGCCATGTGGGGAGAAGCAATGTGAGAACATGGAGGGGGCCATGTGGGGAGAAGCAATGTGAGAACATGGAGGGGCCATGAATCTGTGGGGAGAAGCAATGTGAGAACATGGAGGGGCCATGAATCTGTGGGGAGAAGCAATGTGAGAACATGGAGGGGGCCATGAATCTGTGGGGAGAAGCAATGGAGCGGTGTATGTAAATATGTGTCGTGACTCGTGACGCGCTGCGTATCCACCGCTGAGTAGGGAACCTGTTGTTAAAAATTTGAATCCCACCCCTGAGCGTTGGTAACCGGAACTCACTGCCACATCCTATGTACACTGGCCATGTAAGAGTCCTTCTTCTCCTAAGGCCGCATGCACACGACCGTGGTGCGTTTTGCGGTCCGCAAATCGCAGATCCGCAAAACACGGATGGCGACCCAACGGCACGGACAGCCTTCAATATAAATGCCTATTCTTGTCCGCAAAGAGCGGACAAGAATAGGACATATTTTTTAGCAGGGCAATCTTTTGCGGCTCGGATGCGGACCAAAACAACAGCTGTGTGCATGAGGCCTAAATTTTACCAATACAGATTCACTCTGCCCCTACAACAAAATCTAGGAAATGAGATGTAGACCAGGGGCCCCCATTGTGCTGCTCCCAACTACTCAATGCACAATTTGCATAAGTATTCATAGCATTTTGGGGTGCCAAGGACATCAAGCTCTGCATAAGAAATGCAGTTATACTATCATATAAAACTGAGTGTATGTATGTGTGTGTGTATGTATGTCCACTAAAGGATTCGCACCGTTGCATTTACAATGGCGAAATTTGGCATACAGGTACATCAGGTAGCACGTACTGTTCCTGAGATATTCCCAAAAAATGCATTAGCCAATAGAAGCCTGGTCACATGACAGCCAATAGTCCTTAGTCTCCACATACACACAGTTTTACTCCAGGTTTCCATAACATCCCAGCCTTTTTTCTTCACTGCTGCAGGTCAGCTTTAAAGGGGCAGGGTGCTGTGGATGACACTGTAGGGAGCGGAGTGCTGTGGAGGTCACAGTTAAGGGGGCAGGTAGTAGGGATCGACCGATTATCGGTTTTACCGATATTATCGGCCGATATTCAGGATTTTGAACGTTATCGGTATCGGCATCTATTTTGACGATATTCTGATAACGTATGGGGAACAAGGACAGCGCTCTTCGTGTTCCCTCAGCAGCACGGGGGGGAGAAGGAAGCAGTGTCTCCCTCCCCCTGTGCTGCTGCTGCCGCCAATGAGAGGAGGGAGGACAAGAGGAGAGGAGGGGCTGTGGCCACTGCGCCACCAATGAAGATAACTCTCTCATGAATTCATATACAGGAGGCGGGAGCTGGCTGCAGAATCACATTGCCAGCTCCTGACCTCTATGAGCGGTAGCTGCGATCCGCGGTAGTTAACTTCTCAGGTGCCGCGGATCGCAGCTACCGCTCATAGAGGTCGGGAGCCGGCTATGTGATTCTGCAGCCAGCTCCCGCCTCCTGTATATGAATTAATGAGAGACTTATCTTCATTGGTGGCGCAGTGCGCCCCCCTAACCCCAGTATTAGACATTGGTGCCCCCCCCCCAAAGTAGTATTATCATTGGTGGCAGTGGTCCCCTCCGCTCCTTCTCCTTGCATTGGTGGTGCTGTGGCAGTTCCGATGGGAGCCCCAGCAGTATAAGCCTGGGCAGATTGCTGTAGATGCCACTGATAAGGGGACGGGGTGTTGTGGAAATCAATGTTAAGGAGATGGGGTACTGTGGAGGTCACTAATAAAGGGGCGGCTGCTGTGGCAGTCACTGTTAAAGGGGCGGGCTGTTGTGGAGGTCACTGTTAAGGGGGCGGGATGCTGTGAAGGTCTCTGTTAAAGGGGCGGGCTGCGGATCCGCAAAACACGGACACCGGCAATGTGCGTTCCGCATTTTGCCGACCGCACATCACCAGTACTCTTTAAAATAAATGACTTTTCTTGTTCGCAATTGCAAGTTCTATTTTTTTTGCGAAACGGAAGTGCGGATCCGCAAATGCGGATGCGGACAGCACATTCCAGCCCCATTGAAAATGAATAGGTCCGCACCTATTCTGCAAAATTGAGGAACGAATGCAGACCCATTTTGCGGACGTGTGAATGAACCCTAAGGTGGTAGACGGAAATGAGGGAGATGTATGGAGGTGGAGAGCTTAATGGGTGAGGGTGAGCAGTTTGAAGTTTATTCTGTGGTGGATGGGTAATCAGTGAAGTGACTGGCACAGGCTAGTAGCATCAGTGTAGCGGGCGGACAGGTAGATGAGCCTGGCTGCTGTATTTAGACTACGGTAGATTGAAGGGGGAGAGCGTTTAGTGAGAGGAAGATCCTATGAATATCCTTTTAAATTGGACTATGCAGTCCCTTGTGACCCCACTTTTTATTCCACTTAATAGTATCCAAACAACCAGGAATACTATCTAGAGATGTGGCTGAATGTAAGCCTGACTGCGGACTTTCCCTAGGCTTATCATGTTTCCTAAACTGACTCTTCTCTGTTTACCCCCAACCCTTATTCTTCAGAACCAGCAGCCTTTATCCAAAATTGCAGATCACATGACAGGATGTATAAAAAAAAAGTCTGTTGATGCTACAATGGCAACCACAGAGCAAGCAGTAATGTAAACACTGCAGTATTGCAGTGCAGGATGTATATTGCAGAGGGTCATTATCTATTCAGCTACATTTTTTAAGTACAAATACCTCTTTAACCACTTCAACCCCGCTAGCTGAAACCCCCTTCATGACCAGGCCACTTTTTACACTTCTGCACTACACTACTTTCACCGTTTATCGCTCGGTCATGCAACTTACCACCCAAATGAATTTTACCTCCTTTTCTTCTCACTAATAGAGCTTTCATTTGGTGGTATTTCATTGCTGCTGACATTTTTACTTTTTTTGTTATTAATCAAAATTTAACGTTTTTTTTGCAAAAAAAATGACATTTTTCACTTTCAGCTGTAAAATTGTGCAAAAAAAACGACATCCATATATAAATTTTTCGCTAAATTTATTGTTCTACATGTCTTTGAAAAAAAAAATGTTTGGGCAAAATAAAAAAATGGTTTGGGTAAAAGTTATAGCGTTTACAAACTATGGTACAAAAATGTGAATTTCCGCTTTTTGAAGGAGCTCAGACTTTCTGAGCACCTGTCATGTTTCCTGAGGTTCTACAATGCCCAAACAGTAGAAAAACCCCACAAATGACCCCATTTCGGAAAGTAGACACCCCAAGGTATTCGCTGATGGGCATAGTGAGTTCATAGAACTTTTTATTTTTTGTCACAAGTTAGCGGAAAATGATGATTTATTTATTTTATTTTTTTCTTACAAAGTCTCATATTCCACTAACTTGCGACAAAAAATAAAAAATTCTAGGAACTCGCCATGCCCCTCACGGAATACCTTGGGGTGTCTTCTTTCCAAAATGGGGTCACTTGTGGGGTAGTTATACTGCCCTGGCAATTTAGGGGCCCAAATGTGTGAGAAGTACTTTGCAATCAAAATGTGTAAAAAATGGCCGGCGAAATCCGAAAGATGCACTTTGAATATGTGCCCCTTTGCCCACCTTGGCTGCAAAAAAGTGTCACACATCTGGTATCGCCGTACTCAGAAGAAGTTGGGGAATGTGTTTTGGGGTGTCATTTTACATATACCCATGCTGGGTGAGAGAAATATCTTGGCAAAAGACAACTTTTCCCATTTTTTTATACAAAGTTGGCATTTGACCAAGATATTTCTCTCACCCAGCATGGGTATATGTAAAATGATACCCCAAAACACATTCCCCAACTTCTCCTGAGTACGGCGATACCACATGTGTGACACTTTTTTGCAGCCAAGGTGGGCAAAGGGGCACATATTCCAAAGTGCACCTTTCGGATTTCGCAGGCCATTTTTTACACATTTTGATTGCAAACTACTTCTCACACATATGGGCCCCTAAATTGCCAGTACGGTATAACTACCCCACAAGTGAACCCAGCTGATGGTAGGGAATATGAAATTCGTGACTGGTTTAATTGTAAGAGCAGTGGTTTAGTGTATATAGCTTCCTGCACATGTCCAAAGTTGTACGTTGGCAAGACGGTTCAGGAACTGAGGAGACGGATTTCGGGACACATTAGTGCAATTAACACAAAAAAAGATACTTCCCTATATAGACATGTGTCATATATTCACAATGGCCGTATAGATGTACTGAAATTCTGGGGGCTCTCCCAAGTCAAACTGGGCCCCAGATCTGGAAATTTGGACATCAGACTGTTAAGAGAAGAGGCCAAATGGATATATAGACTGTCAAGTCAAACTCCATCCGGCCTTAATGAAGGTTTCTCCTTCTCTGCCTTTTTGTAAATAATAAATACTGTAACACTTTGCAAAAAAAGAAATTTTTGCCATCTATGAGAGGATAAAATTAAAAATAATATTTATAAAACTCTACAAAGGGTTAAGGATATTCCTATAAAACCTCTCTTTAGAGCCGACAAGGCTATATATGCTGTGGTACAATAGAGCGGGGCGATAGATACTATATGACAGATGTAGGTACATAATTCTGACCAGCGATTTATATATAGTGTATGGATCGCTGGTGTTAACCTAATGAAAGGGTTAATATAATGTGCATCTTCTCGCCTTGCTTCTCTCTCCCCTCTATTTAGTCTAATGTCATGTATCTAGTCATTCATCTAACATGTGTCTAGTGCATGATTTTACACTGTATCCTTTGAAGATAACCACTCCCACTTCCCTGATGGGGAGGCGAGGAGGTGATGACGATGGTTACGCTGTCATCAGACGGCGTCATTGTTTGGCTCGGGATGAGTGTACGCCTGGTGATGAGGTCATCGCTGGGCGTCAGTGCACGTAAGACACGAGCGACGGCCGCAACCAATAGCACACTAGCTGTGGTAACAGTGCTATGGCCGGACGCATGCAGCCTGTGGTGACCTCATCACTAGGCGCCGACACACGTGACATGCGACTTCAGAGACACGCCCCCCTCTGCGGATATGACCAATGGGCTCTCTCTAATAGACAAACTGGGGCGTCACCTTAGGCATAAAACCCTTGTTTGTTCAGCGCGCCGACGCTAATACCCCTAACCCCTGACGAAGCCGCATCGCGGCGAAACATGTCGGGTGGGGACCAGTGTTAGGCGCTTGTTTTAGTTCAGTTGGCAGCAAATGTGCAAACCCTAGTAGGGCTATAGTTCTGTGTGTGATGAATTAGTGTGGTGTCTATCTGGTGCCAGTGTAGAGACAACCAGCGCAGCGGTGTCCGGAACCTGGGCCCAGGTCCCAGGACACAAAGCAATAGGGTATATCAAACTGTGGTATACTGTCACCTACCACCTATCTGCACATATATATGTTCTCAAATTAAATGAGAGAGAAACAATTCCGTACATAAATTTGCTCTGCCACCTGTTAGTTTTAAAAACGTGTGGTTTTGTGGGGTAGTAACTCCCCTTTTTAAATGAACAAAATAAAGTATTTGGCTTTTATTTTCCAAATTAGTAGACCCCTATAGGGACTTTCTTTGGTCTTTTGACCAGTGGTTTATTTCAGGGTTACAATCCCGAGGGTCTCACTAGGGCCCATTTTCGTGTATCCTACCCCACAAGTGACCCCATTTTGGAAAGAAGACACCCCAAGGTATTCCGTGAGGGGCATGGCGAGTTCCTAGAATTTTTTATTTTTTGTCGCAAGTTAGTGGAATATGAGACTTTGTAAGGAAAAAATAAAAAAATAAAAAAATCATCATTTTCCGCTAACTTGTGACAAAAAATAAAAAATTCTAGGAACTCGGCGTGTCCCTCACGGAATACCTTGGGGTGTCTTCTTTCCAAAATGGGGTCACTTGTGGGGTAGTTATACTGCCCTGGCAATTTAGGGGCCCAAATGTGTGAGAAGTACTTTGCAATCAAAATGTGTAAAAAATGGCCTGCGAAATCCGAAAGGTGCACTTTGGAATGTGTGCCCCTTTGCCCACCTTGGCTGCAAAAAAGTGTCACACATCTGGTATCGCCGTACTCAGGAGAAGTTGGGGAATGTGTTTTGGGGTGTCATTTTACATATACCCATGCTGGGTGAGAGAAATATCTTGGCAAAAGACAACTTTTCCCATTTTTTTATACAAAGTTGGCATTTGACCAAGATATTTTTCTCACCCAGCATGGGTATATGTAAAATGACACCCCAAAACACATTCCCCAACTTCTCCTGAGTACGGCGATACCACATGTGTGACACTTTTTTGCAGCCTAGATGCGCAAAGCAACCCAAATTCCTTTTAGGAGGGCATTTTTTGACATTTGGATTCCAGACTTCTTCTCACGCTTTAGGGCCCCTAAAAAGCCAGGGCAGTATAAATACCCCACATGTGACCCCACTTTGGAAAGAAGACACCCCAAGGTATCCAATGAGGGGCCTGGCGAGTTCATAGAATTATTTTTTTTTTGCATAAGTTAGCGGAAATTGTTTTTTTTTTTTTTCTCACAAAGTCTCACTTTCCGCTAACTTAGGACAAAAATTTCAATATTATATGGACTCAATATGCCCCTCACGGAATACCTTGGGGTGTCTTCTTTCCAAAATGGGGTCACATGTGGGGTATTTATACTGCCCTGGCTTTTTAGGGGCCCTAAAGCGTGAGAAGAAGTCTGGAATATAAATGTCTAAAAATTTTTACGCATTTGGATTCCGTGAGGGGTATGGTGAGTTCATGTGAGATTTTATTTTTTGACACAAGTTAGTGGAATATGAGACTTTGTAAGAAAAAACAAACAAAAACAAAAAAATATATTTCCGCTAACTTGGGCCAAAAAAATGTCTGAATGGAGCCTTACAGGGGGGGTGATCAATGACAGGGGGGTGATCACCCATATAGACTCCCTGATCACCCCCCTGTCATTGATCACCCCCCTGGTAAGGCTCCATTCAGACGTCCGTATGATTTTTACGGATCCACGGATCGGATCCGCAAAACACATGCGGACGTCTGAATGGAGCCTTACAGGGGGTGATCAATGACAGGGGGGTGATCAATGACAGAGGGGTGATCACCCATATACACTCCCTGATCACCCCCTGTCATTGATCACCCCCCTGTAAGGCTCCATTCAGACGTCCGTATGATTTTTACGGATACATGGATCGGATCCGCAAAACACATGCGGACGTCTGAATGGAGCCTTACAGGGGGGTGATCAATGACAGGGGGTGATCAGGGAGTGTATATGGGTGATCACCCCTCTGTCATTGATCACCCCCCTGTAAGGCTCCATTCAGACGTCCGCATGTGTTTTGCGTATCCGATCCATGTATCCGTAAAAATCATGCGGACGTCTGAATGGAGCCTTACAGGGGGTGATCAGGGAGTGTATATGGGTGATCACCCCTCTGTCATTGATCACCCCCCTGTAAGGCTCCATTCAGACGTCCGCATGTGTTTTGCGGATCCGATCCATGTATCCATGGATCCGTAAAAATCATGCGGACGTCTGAATGGAGCCTTACAGGGGGGTGATCAATGACAGGGGGTGATCAGGGAGTGTATATGGGTGATCACCCCTCTGTCATTGATCACCCCCCTGTAAGGCTCCATTCAGACGTCCGCATGTGTTTTGCGGATCCGATCCATGTATCCATGGATCCGTAAAAATCATACGGACGTCTGAATGGAGCCTTACAGGGGGTGATCAATGACAGGGGGTGATCAGGGAGTGTATATGGGTGATCACCCCTCTGTCATTGATGACCCCCCTGTAAGGCTCTATTCAGACGTCCGCATGTGTTTTGCGGATCCGATCCATGTATCCATGGATCCGTAAAAATCATGTGGACGCCTGAATGGAGCCTTACAGGGGGGTGATCAATGACAGGGGGGTGATCAATGACAGGGGGTGATCAGGGAATCTATATGAGGTGATCACCCCTCTGTCATTGATCACCTCCCTGTAAGGCTCCATTCAGACGTCCGCATGTGTTTTGCGGATCCGATCCATGTATCCATGGATCCGTAATAATCATGCGGACGTCTGAATGGAGCCTTACAGGGGGTGATCAATGACGGGGTGATCAGGGAGTGTATATGGGTGATCACCCCTGTGTCATTGATCACCCCCCTGTAAGGCTCCATTCAGACGTCCGCATGTGTTTTGCGGATCCGATCCATGTATCCATGGATCTGTAAAAATCATGCGGACGCCTGAATGGAGCTTTACAGGGGGGTGATCAATGACAGGGGGGTGATCAATGACAGGGAAGTGATCAGGAAGTCTATATGGGTGATCACGCCCTTGTCATTGATCACCCCCCTGTAAGGCTCCATTCAGACGTCCGTATGCGTTTTGCGGATCCGATCCATGTATCCGTGGATCCGTAAAAATCATACGGACGTCTGAATGGAGCCTTACAGGGGGGTGATCAATGACAGGGGGGTGATCAGGGAGTCTATATGGGGTGATCAGTGGTTCATAAAGGGTTAATAAGTGACAGGGGGGGGGTGTAGTGTAGTGGTGTTTGGTGCTACTTTAGTGAGCTGCCTGAGTCCTCTGGTGGTCGATCCAAACAAAAGGGACCACCAGAGGACCAGGTAGCAGGTATATTAGACGCTGTTATCAAAACAGCGTCTAATATACCTGTTAGGGGTTAAAAAAATCACATCTCCAGCCTGCCAGCGAGCGATCGCCGCTGGCAGGCTGGAGATCCACTCGCTTACCTTCCGTTACCTGTGAGCGCGCGCGCCTGTGTGCGCGCGTTTACAGGAAATCTCGGCTCTCGCGGGAGGACGCGTATATGCGTCCACCCAGAAGAGCAGGGCCGCCGGCAGGACGCAATCCTGCGTACGGCGGTCCTGAGCTGGTTAAGAGAATGGATTTTAATGATTGTATTTATAATGTAATGATGTGTAACATGACCCAGGCAATTATGCTTTACTTTTGTCTCAACCCAGGTATGCCGTCTGCACTGCAAAATGTCATTATTATTATTTATTCAAAAGCGCCATTAATTCCATGGCGCTTTACATCAAGACGGGGTTACATATACATAATATGAAAAATACAATAAACTTGAAACTATTAGACTGGAAAGGGTAGACAGGGGGAGAGGACTCTGCCCACAAGAGCTTACAATCTACCATGGAAAGGTAAGGAACACAGTAGGTGAGGGTAAAAAGCTACCCATCTGGTTGTATTGTAGCAGCCTACTAATTGTAGATGGTAGGCTTTCCTGAAGAGGTGGGTTTTCAGGGTGCTTTTGAAGGTTTGGATGTTGGGGGAGAGTCTGATATACTGGGGTTGCAAGTTCTAAAAGTAGAGATGTACATAAGAAATCTTGTAGACAATTGTGTGAAGAACAGATAAGAGGATAACAAAGAAGGAGGTTGTATGAGGATCGGAGATTACGTGTGGGGATGTATCAGGAAAGCAGGTCAGAGATGTCAGGTGTGGACAGATTGTGGACGGCCTTATATACTTGTTAGTATTTTAAACTGAACTCGCTGGGCAATGGGGAGTGAAGGGATTAACAGAGGAGAGGCAGAGAAGAAATAAGGGGAGATGTGGATTAACTTGGCCGCAGACCTGAGGATAGATTGGAGGGGTGGGAGAGTGCTAGATGGGAGGCTAAGGAAAAGGATGTTGCAGTAGTCTGGGCGGGAGATTACGAGGACGTGCACTAGCATTGGGAAGGAGTGAATATGAGAGATGTTCTTGAGTTTTAAGTGGCAGGTAGGGGTAAGGGTTTGGATGTGTGGCTTGAGAGGGGTGGGCAAAACGTACGTCGAGGTGGCCGCTCACCCCCTGAACTCTGGGTCTGTACTCTATCATGCTTTTGCTTATGATATACTAAGTTTATATGTACAGTCAGGTCCATAAATATTGGGACATCGACAAAATTCTAACATTTTTGGCTCTATACACCAACACAATGGATTTGAAATGAAACTAACAAGATGGGCTTTAACTGAAGACTGCTTGAATTTGAGGGTATTTACATCCAAATCAGGTGAACGGTGTAGGAATTACAACAGTTTGCATATGTGCCTCTCACTTGTTAAGGGACCAAAAGTAATGGGACAATTGGCTTCTCAGCTGTTCCATGGCCAGGTGTGTGTTATTCCCTCATTATCCCAATTAAAATGAGCAGATAAAAGGTCCAGAGTTAATTTCAAGTGTGCTATTTGCATTTGAAATCTGTTGCTGTCAACTCTCAAGATGAGATCCAAAGAGCTGTCACTATCAGTGAAGCAAGCCATCATTAGGCTGAAAAAACAAAACAAACCCATCAGAGAGATAGCAAAAACATTAGGCGTGGCCAAAACAACAGTTTGGAACATTCTTAAAAAGAAGGAACTCACCGGTGAGCTCAGCAACACCAAAAGACCCGGAAGACCGCGGAAAACAACTGTGGTGGATGACCGAAGAATTCTTTCCCTGGTGAAGAAAACACCCTTCGCAACAGTTGGCCAGATAAAGAACACTCTCCAGGAGGTAGGTGTATGTGTGCCAAAGTCAACAATCAAGAGAAGACTTCAACAGAGTGAATACAGAGGGTTCACCACAAGATGTAAACCATTGGTGAGCCTCAAAAACAGGAAGGCCAGATTAGAGTTTGCCAAACGACATCTAAAAAAGCCTTCACAGTTCTGGAACAACATCCTATGGACAGATGAGACCAAGATCAACTTGTACCATGGAGTGATGGGGAGAGAAGAGTATGCAGAAGGAAAGGAACTGCTCCTGATCCTAAGCCTACCACCTCATCAGTGAAGCATGGTGACTGCTGACAAAAGCAGTAGGATGAATTCTGAAGTATTTCGGGCAATATTATCTGCTCATATTCAGCCAAATGCTTCAGAACTCATTGGACGGAGCTTCACAGTGCAGATGGACAATGACCCAAAGCATACTGCAAAAGCAACCAAAGAGTTTTTTAAGGGAAAGAAGTGGAATGTTATGTAATGGCCAAGTCAATCATCTGACCTGAATCCGATTGAGCATGCATTTCACTTGCTGAAGACAAAACTGAAGGGAAAATGCCCCAAGAACAAGCAGGAACTGAAGACAGTTGCAGTAGAGGCCTGGCAGAGGATCACCAGGGATGAAACCCAGCGTCTGGAGATGTCTATGCATTCCAGACTTCAGACTGTAATTGACTGCAAAAGATTTGCAACCAAGTATTAAAAAGTGAAAGTTTGATTTATGATTATTATTCTGTCCCATTACTTTTGGTCCCTTAACAAGTGGGAGGCACATATGCGAACTGTTGTAATTCCTACACCGTTCACCTGATTTGGATGTAAATACCCTCAAATTAAAGCTGACAGTCTGCAGTTAAAGCACATCTTGTTTGTTTCATTTCAAATCCATTGTGGTGGTGTATAGAGCCAAAAATGTTAGAATTGCGTTGATGTCCCAATATTTATGGACCTGACTGTATGTTATTGTAGGTATGCTTTGTAGCACCTTATATGATGTTTAACTGCATAACTAACTTCTGATGGTCCTACAATATGCTGGAATTGCTCTGACTTTATTATCATTATTTTTACCAACCTCCCACCTGGGATACTGATATAGCTGGATGGGTGGTTATTTATGGCTGGTATTTGTCTGTTTGTCATTGAGGAGCAAACCAACAGTATTGTGGGTTATTATGTTATGGGTTATCATAATATGTAGTTGTTAGAGCTATGTTGTGGGAACTGAACCTGCAGTTTAGGAGGGAGGGCTGACTATATCGTGAGTCCATACTGCATATTTGTAATGATTTTATTCTATTTGTTTTTTTATAATGTAATAAAAGATGCATTCATATTTGATGTGTGGTATTGTACTTCTGGCGGTTTATTGGCGTGATAGTTGCATGCTTAAAAAAAGGAGTGAAGACACAAGTGGTTAGTGATAGCTAAAGAGGTGGGTTAGGTCAGGGATAACTTTAGTGGTGTGGTTAGGGATGAGGTGGGATGGGGCCAAGGGCACAGGTAGTGAGGTGCGATTTAGAGATTAAGGTGGACAGAGTTTCTTCAGTGATGGTGGTACACTGAGTTATGTAGGAAGAGCTCTGATCAATTGTGTAGAGGGGTACTGGGGGTTGTTGCTTCAAACTTTCTCGGGTTTTGCCAATTTTATCTTTAAAATATGAGGCAAAGTATTTTCAGCTGAGATGAGGAGTGTGGGAGGGGTGATCGGAGTACAGAGTTGAAGGTATTAAACAATTGTTTGGGATTGAGGTAAAGAGATGATATAAGAGTAGATGAAATAGTCCTGTTTAGGTGAGTGCAGACTTGTTTGTATGAGGGGAAGTCTTCCTTGGAGTGAGTTTTCTTTCAGCATCGATCTGTGACTCTGGAAGCTTGTCTCAGTTTTTTGTCTGGTGAGAGTGCCAGGGTTGTTGATTGATTTGTTAGGTTCTGGTGTGTGTGAGGGGGCGACTGAGTCAAGGACTGAAGTAATTGTGATGTTCCCTCACCTACATCAGTTTATTTTTTCTTCTACACTTTACATACAGTACACAATACCTTAGATGATGCTTTACATAAAATAATGTATCTGAATAATTGTATTATGTATCTCCTTTGATTACCTGACTGTAATGGTGTTCTGCTTGACACTGTAACAAATCAAACTGTAATGTACTTTCTTTAACCATTTGAAATGAAAAGCTCAATAAAGACTATTGAAACAGAAAACTGCAGCTGTGTCAGCATCTTTAAAGAGAACCTGTCGCCTCCCAAAACCATCCCAAGCCGCCAGTAGTACCTGCGTGTAGCCCGCAGTGTGTTTCTGATGATGCCTTTCTTCCTGAAAAAACAACGTTTTCAGTACTTTTGCTGCATCTGCCTTCAGGAAGAAAGGCATCATCAGAAACACATTGCGGGCTACACGCAGGTACTACTGGCGGCTTGGTATTGTTTTGGGAGGTGACAGGTTCCCTTTAAGGGACAGCGGTGAGAATGTGTCCATCTCTGTGGGTTGCTGTGGGGGAACATTGTGTGAGGCCAAAGGAGGAAGTAAGAGATAGGAGTCTGAAGGCAACTGAGTGGCATGTGTCAATGTGTCACAGTATGTAGTCAACTATTCAGCCCAATTCACATTTCACTGCAGAGTAGAGAATCTGAGAAATAATGCAAGCAGTTTTGATGCAATAGGTAAGAAAAGCTCCTGGAAATGCATCTATAGAAAACATTAGTATTGTTCTGCATGTACATACTTGACTGTGCTTTTTACATAGTTTTTTTTATTTATTAAAGAGGACCTTTCACTTGTATAAACGATGTGAACTGAGTATGCTGACATGTAGAGCGGCGCCCGCGGATCTCACTGCACTTACTAGTATCCCCGGGCGCCGCTCCGTTCTCCCGTTATAGGCTCCGGTACCTTTGCTCCTTAAAGGGAACCTGTCACTGGGATTTGGGGTATAGAGCTGAGGACATGGGTTGCTAGATGGCCGCTAGCACATCCGCAATATCCAGTCCCCATAGCTCCGTGTGCTTTTATTGTGTAAAAAAAACGATTTTATACAAATGCAAATTAACCTGAGAGGAGTCCTGTACGTGAGATGAGTCAGGGACAGGAATCATCTCAGGTTAATTTGCATATGTATCAAATCGTTTTTTTTTACACAATAAAAGCACACAGAGCTATGGGGACTGGATATTGCAGATGTGCTAGTGGCCATCTAGCAACCCGTGTCCTCAGCTCTATACCCAAAATCCCGGTGACAGGTTCCCTTTAAGTTATAGTAGGCGGGTCTTCCCTTGTCCTGTGGGCGTCTCCTTCTCCTAGGCTGCAGCGCTGGCCAATCGCAGCGCACAGCTCACACCCTGAGAGAAAAAAACCTCCCAGACCGGAGCCAAAAAATGCAACTTGACCACATGTGAATAGACTAGATTATGAAATTCATGTACATGACTGTGATCAGCCCGGGAAACAAGGTCTGTGTGTCGGCCACATCTCCTGGGCTGACCCGAACTGACTGTATCATAGTAATTTATGATAGTCCCAGTGTCTATCTGATTGCGGATCTTTTGTACTGTACTCATATGTGAGTACACTGCAATAGTCCCACCATCAGATAGAGACTGACTGTATCGTAAATTACTATGTTCGTGTCAAGGGAGCCACGGACCGTGTGCATGAGCCCTAAGACCCCTTGCAGAAGAGCGATAGGAAACTTGTCAGAGACAGGGATGAGTTTTTAACCACTTCACATCTGTCCATTTGCCCCCTTCCTGACCAGGCCTAATTTTCCAAATCTGACATATCTCACTTTATGTGGTAATAACTTTGGAACACTTTTACTTATCCAAGCCATTCAGAGTTTGTTTTCTCTTGTCACATTGTACTTCACGCTAGTCATAAATTTGAGTCAATATATTTCACCTTTATTTATGAAAAAATCCCAAATTTACCAAAGATTTTGAAAAATTCACAATTTTCTAAATTTCAATTTCTCTGCTTTTAAAACAGAAAGTGATACCTCATAAAATATTTATTACTTAACATTCCCCATATGTCTACTTTATGCTGGCATCATTTTGGAAATGTCATTGAATTTTTTTAGGACGTTAGAAGGCTTAGAAGTTTAGAAGCAATTTTAAAAATTTTAAGAAAATTGCCAAAACCCACTTTTTAAGGACCAGTTCAGGTCTGAAGTCACTTTGTGGTGCCTACATAGTGGAAACCCCCATAAATGACCCCATTGTAGAAACTACACCCCTCAAGTTACTTAAAACAAATTTTAAAAACTTTGTTAACCCTTTAGGCATTCCACAAGAATTAAAGGAAAATGGAGATCAATTTTTTTTATTTCACTTTTTGGGCAGATTTTTCATTTTAATCCAATTTTTTCTTTAACACATCGATGGATAACAGCCAAACCAAACTCAATATTCATTACCCAGATTCTGAGGTTTACAGAAACACCCCACATGTGGTCATAAACTGCTGGGCACAGAAGAAATGGGAACAGAAGAAGCAGGGCACAGAAGAAAAGGAGCGCCACATGGTTTTTAGATGCCATGTCCCATTTGAAGCCCCCCTTATGCACCCTTACAGTAGAAACTTCCAATAAGTGACCCCATTTTGGAAACTAGGGGATAAGGTGCCAGTTTTATTGGTACTATTTTTGGGTACATATGATTTTTTGATCATTCATTATAACACTTTATGGGGCAAGGTGACAAAAAAATTGGTTGTTTTAGCACAGTTTTTATTCATTTATTTTTACAGCGTTCACCTGAGGGGTTTGGTCAAGTGACATTTTTATAGAGCAGATCATTACGGATGTGGCGATACCTAATATGTATACTTTTTCTTATTTATTTAAGTCTTACACAATAACAGCATTTTTTAAACAAAAATTTATGTTTTAATGTCTCCATGTTCTGAGAGCTATAGTTTTTTTTTATTTTTTAAGCGATTTTCTTATGTAGGGGATCATTTTTTCCAGCATAAGGTGACGGTTTTATTGGTACTATTTTGTGGGACATACGCCTTTTTGATCACTTGATGTTGCTTTTTTTGACACCTTTTTTTTGTTTTTTTACAGTGTTCAACCGAGGGGTTAGGTCATGTGATATTTTTATAGAGCTGGTTGTTACGGACGCGTCGATACCTAATATGTATACTTTTTTTTTTCACTTTAACACAATAATAGCATTTTTGCAACCCCAAAAATTATGTTATAGTGTCTCCATGTTCTGAGAGCTATAGTTTTTAAAATTTTTGAGCGATTTTCTTATGTAAGGGCTCATTTT